>NC_083438.1:38835209-39020209 GCF_020745735.1 Hemiscyllium ocellatum
AGGTAGTTACAGGGGAAAGGGGTATAGGGGCTGGAAGAGGATATAGATATAGGGAGGGGGTGATGGATGAATTTGAAGGTGATGAGTGGGAAGTTTATAATCGATGTGTTGCTGGACTGGGGAATGATGCAAGAGAGGGAGTGAGAGGAGGGTGATTGGGGAATGGGACTCGCTATGAGATCAGAGACCGGGGGACAGTGACGTTTGGATAAGTAACTCTCATGCAGTGAGTAGTGACAGAGACCGGGAGTTTACATTGGGAAAAGGTCAACCTGGGAATGTCACTCACAGAGCACCTCGATCCTGAAGCTCTTTGAAGTTTGTCTTCCAATAACATTTTCCGCTTTGCAGTAATAATCTCCAGATTCCGTTGGGTGATGGAGCGAATGGTCAGGATGTTCCCTGTCCCCTTGTTCGCTGCTGAGTTCACACTGTCCTTATACCAGGTGTAGAGAGCTCCTGGATTACTCCTGGAGTTACAGGTCAGGGTAACCCGGTCTCCCTCCTTCACCTCTCCCTGTGGCTCATTGCGAACAATGGTAACATCTCCAGGACCATCTATAAGAGGAATTACAGCTCGAATCAGGTCAGGGAGAGGGATAAAGCTGTGGAATATCATGGAACATTCTCCCAAATCCCATGCCTGACTATCCAACTGTATGTGGAGTCCAGAGATCTAAACACAATGCTCCGAGTGTGGTCTGGGGCTATTTTCTGTATATCCCACACCCTCTTTACTTACACTGTACATTAATGTGTTTGGGTGTAGAATCCCGGGAGCTGACAGAATTCCCTGCTGTACAGATGTAGCTACAAGATGTATCATTCCTGGTGGGTTGAATCCTAATCGTGTCGGTATTTTCTCGCAGATCTTTCCGTTGTCTGTTGCACATTTTCCTCCAGCTGTAGGTATGACCGGGGGGTTGGCTTCACCTCGACACGTTAACGTGATCTCGGTCCCCTCCTTCACTGTATCCTCAGAAATAATCTCCACGTTTCTCGGTCCGTCTGTGGGGAGAGAGAGACGTGATTCGGAGATTCAGAATCCCTCACATATCCGGGTCCACAGGAGACAGGGGGTCTCTGAGGGGTGGGGTGGGGGAACATCAGAAAGATTGCTGATCAGAATGAAACCCGGAAAAATGACATGTCAACAATACAATCTCTGAATTTACGTAGCGTCTGTTGAAGAAGGTGTTGGATTGAAAAGGGTGAAACAGGAATGTGACTGCAAGTTGCTTCAACAACATCAGGAGAAGAGGTCGGCTTTCCTCAATGTCTGAGAGGAAAGTGGGAGATGGAGGGGTGAAGCGAGGGAATATCTGAGCTCAGGGTCATAGGCGGCTGAAAGCAGAGCCGGTGGTGGGATTCAGGTGCTACTCTAGAGGCCAGGACTCGAGGAGGTTACAGAGATAGGGAGGGGGTGTAGGGGCTGGAGGTGGTTACAGAGATGGGGGTGTAGGGCTGGAGGGGGTTACAGAGATAGGGAGGGGTTGTGGGGGCTGGAGGGGGTTACAGAGATAGTGAGGGCTTGTGGGGGCTGGAGGAGGTTGCAGAGATAGGAAGGGGGTGTAGGGGCTAAAGGGTGTTACAGAGACAGGGAGGGGGTGTAGGGGCTAAAGGGTGTTACAGAGACAGGGAGGGGGTGTAGGGGCTGGAGGGGGTTACAGAGATAGGGAGGGGGTGTAGTGACTGGAGGAGGTTACACGGATAGGAAGGGGGTGTAGGGGCTAAAGGGTGTTACAGAGATAGGAAGGGGCTGGAGGGGGTTACAGTGATAGGGAGGGGAGTGTAGGGACTGGAGGGTGATACAGAGATAGGGAGGATGTGTAGGGACTGGAGGGTTTACAAAGCAGGGAGGCGTGTAGGGGCTGAAGGAGGTTATAGAGATAGGAGGGTGTGGAGGGGCTCACAGAGATAGGGAGAGAGTGTCGGGGCTAGCGGGGGTTACAGAGATTTGGAGGGGCTGGAGGAGAGTACAGAGACATGGAGAGAGGAGAGGAACTGGAGAGTGTTAAAGAAATTAGGAGGGGGTGTAGCGGCTGGAGGGGGTTACAGAGATAGGGATGGGGTGTAGGGGCTGGAGGTGGTTACAGAGATAGGGATGGGGTGTATGGGCGGGAGGGGGTTACAGAGATAGCGAGAGGGTTTAGGGGCGGGAGGTGGTTACAGAGATAGGGAAAGGGTGTAAAGGCTACAAGGGGTTAAAGAGATAGGGAGGGGATGGAGGGGTTACAGTGATAGGGAGTTGGTTGGGGCTGGAGTGGGTTACAGAGATAGGGAGGGGTTGTAGGGGCTGTAGGAGGTTACAGAGATAGGGAGAGGCATAAGGGCTGGTGAAGGGTTATAGAGATAGGGATGGCGTGTAGGGGGTTACAGAAATATGAAGAGGGTGTCAGGGATGGAGGGGGTTACAGAGATAGGGAGGGGGTGTAGAGGCTGGAGGGGGTTACAGAGAGAGGGAGGAGGGGGTTAGGGGCTGGAGGGTGTTATGGAGATAGGGAGGGTTATAGGAGCTGGAGGTCGTTACAGAGATAGGAAGGGGTTGTTGAGGGTTACAGAAATAGGGAGGGGATCCCGCGGATGGAGGGGGTTACAGAGATAGGAAGGGGATCTAGAGGCTGGAGGAGTTACAGAGGTAGGGAGGGGGTTACAGACATAGGGAGGAGATCTATGGTCTGGAGGGGGTCACAGAGATAGGGAGTGGATATAGGGATTAGAGGAGGTCACAGAGATATGGTGTAGGGCTGAAGGAGTTTACAGAGATAGGGTGGGGATGTAGGAGCTGGAGGAAAGTACAGAGACAGGGAGGGGTGTAGGAGTTAGAGCAGATGATAGAGATAGGGAGGGTCTGAAGAGGCTGGTGCAGGTTACAGAGATAGACATTGGTCAAGGTTTGGAGGAGGTTAGAGAGACACGGAGGGTTGGAGGGGGTTACAAAGATAGGGAATGGGTGTTGGGGCTGGTAGTGGTTACAGAGATAGGGTGGGGGTGTAGGGGCTGGAGAGGGGTTACAGAGATAGAGAGGGGGTGTAGGGGCTGGAGGAGGTTACAGAGATAGGGAGGGGGGTGTAGGGGCTGGAGGGGGTTACAGAGATAGGGATGGAGTGATGGAGCTGGAGGAGATTAAAAGATATGGAGGGGTTCAGAGATGGGGAGAGTGTTCAGTGGCCAGAAGATTACAGAGATAGGGAGGGGGTGTCAGGGCTGGAGCGGTTTACAGAGATAGGGAGGGGGTCAAGGCTAGAGATGGTTAGGGAGATAGAGAGATGTGTAAGGGCTGAAGGAGCACGCAGAGATAGAGAGGGATGTAGGGGATGGAGGAGGTTATAAAGATAGGGACTGATTAGGGATTGGAGGTAGTTACAGGGGGAAGGGATATAGGGCCTGGAAGAGGATATAGATATAGGGAGGGGGGTGATGGATGAATTTGAAAGTGATGAGTGGGAAGTTTATAATCGATGTGTTGTTGGACTGGGGAACGATGCAGGAGAGGGAGTGAGAGGAGGGTGATTGGGGAAAGGGACTCGCTGTGAGTTCAGAGACCGGGGGACAGTGAGGTTTTGGATAAGGAGCTCTCATGCAGTGAGTGGTGACAGAGACCGGGGAGTTTACATTGGGAAAAGGTCAACCTGGGAATGTCACTCACAGAGCACCTCGATCCTGAAGCTCTTTGAAGTTTGTCTTCCAATAACGTTTTCCGCTTTGCAGTAATAATCTCCAGATTCCGTTGGGGTGATGGAGCGAATGGTCAGGATGTTCCCTGTCCCCTTGTTAGCTGCTGTGTTCACACTGTCCTTATACCAGGTGTAGCGAGCTCCTGGATTACTCCTGGAGTTACAGGTCAGGGTAACCCGGTCTCCCTCCTTCACCTCTCCCTGTGGCTCATTGCGAACAATGGTAACATCTCCAGGACCATCTATAAGAGGAATTACAGCTCAATTCAGGTCAGGGAGGGGGATAAAGCTGTGGAACATCATGGAACATTCTCTCAAACCCCATCTGAGCACTGGCATTATTTCAGAGAGAGACCAAGAGTATTCCTCATATTCTGAAAGAGGCCATTCATCCCTCTTCTCCATGCTAGAATTTCTCATTCCCAAGAGCACCTCCACTGTAATGCCTGACTATCCAACTGTAGTGTGGAGACCAGGGATCTAAACACAGTGCTCCGAGTGTGGTCTGGGGGCTATTTTCTGTATATCCCACACCCTCTTTACTTACACTGTACATTAATGTGTTTGGGTGTAGAATCCCGGGAGCTGACAGAATTCCCTGCTGTACAGATGTAGCTACAAGATGCATCATTCCTGGTGGGTTGAATCCTAATCGTGTCGGTATTTTCTCGCAGATCTTTCCGTTGTCTGTTGCACATTTTCCTCCAGCTGTAGGTATGAACCGGGGGGTTGGCTTCACCTCGACACGTTAACGTGATCTCGGTCCCCTCCTTCACTGTATCCTCAGAAATAATCTCCACGTTTCTCGGTCCGTCTGTGGGGAGAGAGAGAGACGTGATTCCGAGATTTCAGAATCCCTCACATACCCGGGTCCACAGGAGACAGGGGGTCTCTGAGGGGTAGGGTGGGGGAACATCAGAAAGATTGCTGATCAGAAATGAAACCCGGAAAAATGACATGTCAACAATACAATCTCTGAGTTTACGTAGCGCCTGTTGAAGAAGGTGTTGCATTGAAAAGGGTGAAACAGTAATGTGACTGCAAGTTGCTTCAACAACATCAGGAGAAGAGGTCGGCTTTCCTCAATGTCTGAGAGGAAAGAGGGAGATGGAGGGGTGAAGCGAGGGAATATCTGAGCTCAGGGTCATAGGCGGCTGAAAGCAGAGCCGGTGGTGGGATTCAGGTGCTACTCTAGAGGCCAGGACTCGAGGAGGTTACAGAGACAGGGAGGGGGTGTAGGGGCTGGAGGGGGTTACAGAGATAGGGAGGGGGTATCGGGACTGGAGGGGGTTACAGAGATAGGGAGGGGGTGTAGGGGCTGGAGGGGGTTACAGAGATAGGGAGGGGGTGTAGGGGCTGGAGGGAACTATAGAGATAGGGAGGGGGTGTAGGGGCTGGAGGGGAATACAGAGATAGGAATGGGGTGTAGGGGCTGGAGGGGGGTTACAGAGATAGGAGGGGGTGTAGGGACTGGAGGGGTTTACAGAGATAGGGAGTGGGTGTAGGGTTGGAGGGGGTTACAGAGAAAGGGAGGGGGTGTTATGGCGGAGGGGGTTACAGAGATAGGGAGGGGGTGTTATGGCGGAGGGGGTTACAGAGATAGGGAGGGGGTGTAGGGGCTGGACAGGGTTACAGAGATAGGGAGTGGGTGTAGGGGCTGGAGTGGGTTACAGAGATAGGGAGGGGGTTACAGAGATAGGGAGGGGGGTGTAGAGGTTGGAGGGGGGTTACAGAGAAAGGGAGGGGGTTACAGAGATAGGGAGGGGGTGTAGGGACTGGAGGGGGTGATGGAGGGTGTTAAAAGCCAAGAATGGGAATTTTACAATCGAGGTGTTGCTGGACGGGGGAACGATGCAGGAGAGGGAGTGAGAGGGGGGTGATTGGGGAAAGGGACTCGCTGTGAGTTCAGAGACCGGGGGACAGTGACGTTTTGGATAAGTCGCTCTCATGCAGTGAGTAGTGACAGAGATCAGGGAGTTTACATTGGGAAAAGGTCAACCTGGGAATGTCACTCACAGAGCACCTCGATCCTGAAGCTCTTTGAAGTTTGTCTTCCAATAACGTTTTTCGCTTTGCCGGGAAGGTGATAAAGCTGTGGAACATCATGGAACATTCTCCCAAATCCCATGCCTGACTATCCGACTGTAGTGTGGAGACCAGGGATCTAAACACAGTGCTCCGAGTGTGGTCAGGGGGCTATTTTCTGTATATCCCACACCCTCTTTACTTACACTGTACATTAATGTGTTTGGGTGTAGAATCCCGGGAGCTGACAGAATTCCCTGCTGTACAGATGTAGCTACAAGATGCATCATTCCTGGTGGGTTGAATCCTAATCGTGTCGGTATTTTCTCGCAGATCTTTCCGTTGTCTGTTGCACATTTTCCTCCAGCTGTAGGTATGAACCGGGGGGTTGGCTTCACCTCGACACGTTAACGTGATCTCGGTCCCCTCCTTCACTGTATCCTCAGAAATAATCTCCACGTTTCTCGGTCCGTCTGTGGGGAGAGAGAGAGAGAGAGAGACGTGATTCGGAGATTTCAGAATCCCTCACATATCCGGGTCCACAGGAGACAGGGGGTCTCCGAGGGGTTGGCGGGGGGGGGGGGGGGGGGAACATCAGAAAGATTGCTGATCACAAATGAAACCAGGAAATGTGACCAAAAAAAAGTTAATAACACTTAACCTGCACTTACATAGCGCCTGCTGAAGAAGGTGTTGCATTGAAAAGGGTGAAACAGGAATGTGACTGCAAGTTGCTTCAACAACATCAGGAGAAGAGGTCGGCTTTCCTCAATGTCTGAGAGGAAAGAGGGAGATGGAGGGGTGAAGCGAGGGAATATCTGAGCTCAGGGTCATAGGCGGCTGATAGCAGAGCCGGTGGTGGGATTCAGGTGCTACTCTAGAGGCCAGGACTCGAGGAGGTTACAGAGATAGGGAGGGGGTGTAGGGGCTGGAGGGGGTTACAGAGATAGGGAGGGGGTGTAGGGACTGGAGGGGGTTACAGAGATAGGGAGGGGGTGTAGGGACTGGAGGGTGTTACAGAGACAGGGAGGGGGTGTAGGGACTGGAGGGGGTTACAGAGATAGGGAGGGGGTGTAGGAGCTGGAGGGAGCTATAGAGATAGGGAGGGGGTGTAGGGGCTGGAGGGAGCTATAGAGGTAGGGAGGGGGGTGTAGGGGCTGGAGGGGGTTACAGAGATAGGGATGGGTGTAGGGGCTGGAGGGGGTTACAGAGATAGGGAGGGGGTGTAGGGGCTGGAGGGGGTTACAGAGATAGGGAGGGGGTGTGGGGACTGGAGGGGGTTACAGAGATAGGGAGGGGGTGTAGGGACTGGAGGGGGTTACAGAGATAGGGAGGGGGTGTAGGGGCTGGAGGGAGCTATAGAGATAGGGAGGGGGTGTAGGGACCGGAAGAGGTTACAGAGATAGAGAGGGGATGTCGGGGCTGGAGGGGGTTACAGAGATAGGGAGGGAGTGTCGGGGCTGGAGGGGGCTACAGAGATAGGGAGGGTGTGTAGGGGCTGGATAAGATTCCAGAGAAAGGGAGCAGGTGTAGGGTTGGAGGGGGTTACAGAGAAAGGGAGGGGGTGTAGTGGCTGGAGGGGGTTACAGAGATAGGGAGGGGGTGTAGGGGCTGGAGGGAGCTATAGAGGTAGGGAGGGGGGTGTAGGGGCTGGAGGGGGTTACAGAGATAGGGATGGGTGTAGGGGCTGTAGGGGGTTACAGAGATAGGGAGGGGGTGTAGGGGCTGGAGGGGGTTACAGAGATAGGGAGGGAGTGTGGGGACTGGAGGGAGTTACAGAGATAGGGAGGGGGTGTAGGGACTGGAGGGGGTTACAGAGATAGGGAGGGGGTGTAGTGGCTGGAGGGGGGTTACAGAGATAGGGAGGGGGTGTAGGGACCGGAAGAGGTTACAGAGATAGAGAGGGGATGTCGGGGCTGGAGGGGGTTACAGAGATAGGGAGGGAGTGTCGGGGCTGGAGGGGGCTACAGAGATAGGGAGGGTGTGTAGGGGCTGGATAAGATTCCAGAGAAAGGGAGCAGGTGTAGGGTTGGAGGTGTAGAAGCTGGTGGGGGTTACAGAGATAGGGAGGGGCTGTAGAGGCTATAGGAGGTTACAGAGATAGGGAGGGGGTGTGGGGATGGAGGGGGCGACAGAGATAGGGAGGGGGTGTAGGGGCTGGAGGGGATTACAGAAATAGGGAGGGGGTGTAGGGGCTGGAGGGGGTTACAGAGATAGGGAGGGGTTGTAGGGGCTGGAGGAGGTTACAGACATAGGGAGGGGGTGTAGGGGCTGGAGAGGGCTACTGAGATAGGGAGGGGGTGTAGATGCTGGAGGGGATTACAGAAATAGGAAGGGGGTGTAGGGGCTGGAGGGGGTTACAGAGATAGGGAGGGGTTATGTGGCTGGAGTGTGTTACAGAGATAAGGAAGGGCTGTAGGGGTTGGAGGAGCTTCCATAGATAGGGAGGGGGTTTAGGGACCGGCGGGGGTTACAGAGCTCGGGAGAGGGTGTAGGGGCTGGATGGGGTTACAGAGATAGGGAGGGGGTTTAGGGACCGGCGGGGGTTACAGAGCTCAGGAGAGGGTGTAGGGGCTGGGTGGGGTTACAGAGATAGGGAGGGGGTGTCGGGGCTGGAGGGGGTTACAGAGATAGTGAGGGAGTGTAGGGGCTGGAACGGGTTACAGAGATAGGGAGGGGGTGTCAGGTCTGGGGAGTGGTGTGGTTACTGAGACAGGGAAGGGGGTGTAAGGACTGGAGGAGGTTATAGAGATCAGGAGGGGGTGTAGGGGCTGCAAGGGGTTACAGAGATAGGGAGGGGGTGTAGAGACTGGAGGGGGTTACAGAGATAGGGAGGGAGTGTAGGGGTTGGAAGGGGTTACTGACATAGGGAGGGGGTGTAGGGGCTGAAGGGAGTTTCAGAGATAGGGAGGGGGCTTGGGGCTGGAGGGGGGTTACAGAGATAGGTAGGGGGAGTAGGGACTGGAGGGGGTTACACAGATAGGGAGGGGGTGTAGAGACTGGAGGGGATTACCGAGATAGGGAGGGAGTGTAGGGGATGGAGGGGGTTACAGAGATAGGGAGGGTGTGTAGGGACTGGAGGGGGTTGCAGAGATAGGGAGGGGGTGTAAGGGCTAGAGAGGGTTACAGAGATACGGAGGGGGTGTAGGAGGTTATAGAGATAGGGAGCAGGTGGAAGGGCTGGAATGTGTTACGGACATCGAGAGGGGCATAGGGGCTCGAGGAGGTTACAGAGATAGGGAGGGGGTGTCGTGGCTGGAGGAGGGCCCAGAGATAGGGAGAGACATGAAGTGTCAGGTCAGTGTAATTGGATTAGTTTACCTACAGTGTGGAAACAGGCCCTTCGGCCCAACCAGTCCACACTGACTCTCCGAAGAGTAACCGACCCAGATCCATTTCCCTCTGACTAATGCACCTTACACTGTGGACAATTTAGCACAGCCAATTTTCCTGACCTGCACATCTTGGGGCTATAGGACGAAACCCACACAGACATGGGAAAAATCCGCAAACTCCACATCGACCGTCACCCAAGGCTGGGATGAAACTTGGGACCCTGGTGCTGTGAGGCAGCAGTGCTAACCACTGAGCAACCGTGCATGTGAGAGTTTGTTGGGGAGTGGGACTCTCACACTGATGACACTCACACTGAATATCCAGTGGTATGGGATCAGAATCCTTTTCACCCACGGAGTTCCTCGCTGTACAGATGAACTCACAGCCAACATCTTGAATAGAAATGTTGACCGTACGGTGAGAGTGACCTCCGGTGCAGAGAGGCATCACACGTTGCCAACAGACTTTCCGCCAGCGATAGGAATATGCTGCTGAATACCCATCAGACTGACAACTGAGGGTCAGTCTCACATTCCCCACTCCAACTCCCTGTGGGAGTGAGTCTCACATTATCCCCCTGCAACTCCCTGTGGGAGTGAGTCTCACATTATCCCCCTGCAACTCCTGCGGGAGTGAGTCTCATATTATCCCCCTGCAACTCCCTGTGGGAGTGAGTCTCACATTCCTCCCCTCCACCTCCCTGTGGGAGTGAGTCTCACATTCCCTCCCACAACTCTCTTTGGGAGTGAGTCTCATGTTCCTCCCCAACACAACACCCTGTGGGAGCTAGTCTCACATTCCCCCCAACTCCCTGTGAGAGTGAATCTCATGTTCCTCCCCCCAAATCCCTGTGGGAGTGAGTCTCACATTCACCCCACTGCCACAAATCCATGTGGGAGTGAGTCTCATATCCCCCCAAACTCCCTGTGAAAATGAATCTTACGTTTCTCTCCCAATAACTCTCGTGAGAGTGAGTCTCATGTTCCTCCCCCCAAATCCCTGTGGGAGCCAGTCTCACATCCCTCCCCAACTCCCTGTTAGAGTGAATCTCATGTTCCTCCCCCCAAATCCCTGTGGGAGTGAGTCTCACATTACACCCCCCACCCACAACTCCCTGTGGGAGTGAGTCTCATATTCCTTGTTCACCCACTTGCTGGGTGGAGGTGTTTCTACTGAATTCCCAATGGGATTTATGCGGGACTGTCTCTTACTGATGGCACATTGTTCCGGTCTCTCCCTCCCACAAGTGGAACCATCTTCTCTCCATCTCCCCGAGTGAATTCCCTTTCAGAATTGTAAACCCCTCGATCAGGCCACCTCCTCAGACCCCTCTTCTTGAGAGAAACCTGCCTCAGTCTGTTCACAGTCTCCCAATGGTTAGAACCTCCAGATTGGGTATCCTATTTGGCATAATGAGATCGGAACTACGGACCGTGCTTCGAGTGTGGTCTATCCAAAGGATACAGAGACGGGAACTGTGCGCAGTGCTCTGAGTGTGGGTCTAACTGAGGGATACAGAGACTGGAACTGTGCACGGTGCTCCGAGTGTGGGTCTAACTGAGGGATACGGAGACTGGAACTGTGCACAGTGCTCCGAGTGTGGGTCTAACTGAGGGATACGGAGACTGGAACTGTGCACGGTGCTCCGAGTGTGGGTCTAACTGAGGGATACGGAGACTGGAACTGTGCACGGTGCTCCGAGTGTGGGTCTGACTGAGGGATACAGAGACTGGAACTGTGCATGGTGCGCCGAGTGTGGGTCTAACTGAGGGATACGGTGACTGGAACTGTGCACAGTGCTCCGAGTGTGGGTCAAACTGAGGGATACAGAGACTGGAACTGTGCACGGTACTCCGAGTGTGGGTCTGACTGAGGGATACATGGACTGGAACTGTGCACGGTGCTCCGAGTGTGGGTCTTACTGAGGGATACGGAGATGGGAACTGTGCACGGTGCTCCAAATGTGGGTCAAACTGAGGGATAAGGAGACTGGAACTGTGCATGGTGCTCCGTGTGTGGGTCAAACCGAGAGATACGGAGAATGGAACAGTGCACCGTGCTCTGAATGTGGTCCAAGTGGGAGATACAGAGAGGAGAACTGTGCACAGTGCTCCGAGTGTGTATCTAATTGAGTGATACGGAGACTGGAACTGTGCACAGCGCTCCAAGTGTGGGTCTAACTGAGGATATGGAGACTGGAACTGTGCACAGTGCTACAAGTGTGGGTCTAAGTGGGGGTATACAGTCTGGAGAGCTATGCACAGTGCCATGAGTGCGGGTCGAAATGAGGGAAATATATTCCAGCGCGTTGTGCACGGTGATGCGTGTGTGGGACTATTTGAAGGATATACAGTCTGGGGAGCTGTGCACAGTGCTGTGAATGTGGGTCTAACTGAACGTTATGCAGTCTGGGGAGCTGTACACACTGCTGAGAGCGCAGTCTAACTGAGGGATAAAGAGTCTGGGGAACTGTGCACAGTGCTGTGAGTGTGGTCTAACTGAAGGATATACAGTGTGGCGAGCTGTGCACAGTGCTGTGAGTGTGGGTCTAACTGAGGCATATACAGCCTGGGGAACTGTGCACAGTGATGGGAGCACTGTCTAACTGAGGGATATACAGTCTGGGGAGCTGTACACACTGCTGGGAATGCGATCTAACTGAGGGATATACTGTCTGGGGAGGTGTGCACAGTGATGTAAGTGTGGTCTAACTGAGGGATATATGTTCTGGGAAGCTGTGCACAGTGCTGTGTGTGTGGTCTAACTGTGGGATATACAGTCTGGGGAACTGTGCAGCGCTGAGTATGTAGGTCTAACTGAGGGATTGGACTGAGTGTGGTCTAACTGAGGGATATACGTTCTGGGGAGCTGTGCACAGTGCTGTGTGTGTGGTCGAATAGAGTGATATAAAGTCTGGGGAGCTGTGCACAGTGCTGAGTATGTGGGTCTAACTGAGGGATTGGACTGAGTGTGGTCTAACTGAGGGATATACAGTCTGGGGAGCTGTGCACAGTGCTGAGTATGTGGGTCTAACTGAGGGATTGGACTGAGTGTGGTCTAACTGAGGGATATACATTCTGGGGAGCTGTGCACAGTACTCTGAGTGTGTTCTAACTGAGGTATATACATCCAGGGGAGCTGTGCACAGTGATGTGAGTGTGGGTCTAACTGAAGGATATACAATCTGGGAAGCTGTGCACAGTGCTGTGTACGTGGGGCTAACTGAGGGATATACAGTCTGGGGAGCTGTGCACAGTGCTGTGTATGTGGGGCTAACTGAGGGATAGGACTGTATGTGGTCTAAGTGAGGGATATACATTCTGGGGAGCGGTGCACAGTGCTGTGAGGGTGGTCTAACTGAGGGATACACGTCCTGGGGAGCTGTGAACAATGATGTCTGTGCGGGTCTAACTGAGGGATATACAGTCTGGGGAGCTGTGCACAGTGAAGAGTGTGTGGTATGACTGAGGGATATACAGTCTGGGGAGCTGTGCTCAGTGATGTGTGTGTGTGGGTCTAACTGAGGGATATCCAGTCTGGGGAGCTGTGCACAGTGCTGTGGGTGTGGGTCTAACTGAGGGATATACAGTCTGGGGAGCTCTGCACAGTGATGTGTGTGTGGTCGAACTGAGGGATATACAGTCTGGGGAGCTGTGCACAGTGCTGTGAATGTGGGTCTAACTGAGGGATATACAGTCTGGGGAACTGTGCACAGTGCTGTGAGTGTGGTCTAACTGAGGGATATACAGTCTGGGGAGCTCTGCACAGTGATGTGTGTGTGGTCGAACTGAGGGATGTACAGTCTGGGGAGCTGTGCACAGTGCTGTGAACGTGGGTCTAACTGAGGGATATATAGTCTGGGGAACTGTGCACAGTGCTGGGTGTGTGGGTCTTATTGAAGGATATACAGTCTGGGGAACTGTGCACAGTGATGTGTGTGTGGGTCGAACTGAAGGATATCCAGTCTGGGGAAATGTGCATAGTGCTGTGGGTGTGGGTCTAACTGAGGGATGTACCGTCCGGGGAGTTGTACACACTGCTGGGAGCGCGGTCTAACTGAGGGATATATAATCTGGGGAACTGTGCACAGTGCTGTGAGTGTGGTCTAACTGAGTGATAGGAATGAGTGTGGTCTAACTAAGGGATATACGTTCTGGGAAGCTGTGCACAGTGCTGTGTATGTGGGGCCAACTGAGGGATAGGACTGAAAGTGGTCGGATAGAGGGATATAAAGTCTGGGGAGCTGGGCACAGTACTGTGAGTGTGTTCGAACTGAGCGACATACAGTCTGGGGAGTTGTGCACAGTGCTGTGAATGAGGTCTAACTGAGGGATATACAGTCTGCAGAGCTGTGCGCTGTGCTGTGTATGTGGATTTAACTCAGGGATAGGACTGAGTGTGGTCTAACTGAGGGATATATATTCTGGGGAGCTGTGCACAGTGCTGTGAGTGTGGTCTAACTGAGGGATAAACCGTCCGGGGAGCTGTGCACACTGCTGGGAGCGCGGTCTAACTGAGGGATATATAATCTGGGGAACTGTGCACAGTGCTGTGAGTGTGGTCTAACTGAGTGATAGGAATGAGTGTGGTCTAACTAAGGGATATACGTTCTGGGGAGCTGTGCACAGTGCTGTGAGTGTGGTCTAACTGAGGGATACACGTCCTGGGGAGCTGTGTACAGTGTTGTGAGTGTGCATCTAACTGAAGGATATACAATCTGGGAAGCTGTGCACAGTGCTGTGTATGTGGGGCCAACTGAGGGATAGGACTGAAAGTGGTCGGATAGAGGGATATAAAGTCTGGGGAGCTGTGCACAGTACTGTGAGTGTGTTCGAACTGAGCGACATACAGTCTGGGGAGCTGTGCACAGTGCTGTGAAAGTGGGTCTAACTGAGGGATATACAGTCTGGGGAGCTCTGCACAATGCTGTGAGTGTGGGTCTAACTAACTGATAGGACTCAGTGTGGTCTAACTGAGGGATATACATTCTGGGAAGCTGTGCACAGTGCTGTGAGTATGGCTCTAACTGAGGGATATACAGTCTGGTGAGCTGCGAACAGTGCTGTGTGTGTGGGTCTTACTGAAGGATATATACTCTAAGGAGGTGTGCACATTACTGTGAGTGTGTTCGAACTGAGGTATATTTGTCTGAGGGAGCTGTGTACAGTGCTATGTGTGTGGTCTAACTGAGGGATACACGTCCTGGGAAGGTGTGCCAGTGCTGTGAGTGTGCATCTAACTGAAGGATATACAATCTGGGAAGTTGTGCACAGTGCTGTGTATGTGGGGCCAACTGAGGGATAGGACTGAAAGTGGTCGGATAGAGGGATATAAAGTCTGGGGAGCAGTGCACAGTACTGTGAGTGTGTTCGAACTGAGGTATATTCGTCTGGGGGAGCTGTGTACAGTGCTATGAGTGTGGTCTAACTGAGGGATACACGTCCTGGGGAGGTGTGCACAGTGTTGTGAGTGTGCATCTAACTGAAGGATATACAATCTGGGAAGCTGTGCACAGTGCTGTGAACGTGGGGCCAACTGAGGGATAGGACTGAGTGTGGTCTAACTGAGGGATATACGTTCTGGGGAGCTGTGCACAGTGCTGTGAAAGTGGGTCTAACTGAGGGATATACAGTCTGGGGAGCTGTGCAGAGTGATGCGTGTGTGGGTCTAACTGAGCGACATAAAGTCTGGGGAGCTGTGCATTGTGCTGTGAAGGTGGGTCTAACGGAGGGATATACAGACAGGAGAGGTGTGCACAGTGCTGTGAGTGTGGTCTAACTGAGGGATATACGTTCTAGGAAGCTGTGCACAGTGCTGTGAGTATGGCTCTGACTGAGGGATATACAGTTACACAGTCTGGTGAGCTGTGAACAGTGCTGTGTGTGTGGGTCTAACTGAGGGATATACAGTCTGGGGAACTGTGCACAGTGCACTGTGTGTTCTAAGTGAGGGATATACAGTATGGGGAGCTGTGCACGGTGCTGTGTATATGGGTCTAACTGACTGATAGGACTCAGTGTGGTCTAACTGAGGGATATACGTTCTGGGAAGCTGTGCACAGTGCTGTGAGTATGGCTCTAACTGAGGGATATACAGTCTGGTGAGCTGTGAACAGTGCTGTTTGATTGGGTCTAACTGAGGGATATACAGTCTGGGGAGGTGTGCACAGTGATGTGTGTGTGGGTCGAACTAAGGGATATCCAGTCTGGGGAAATGTGCACAGTGCTGGGTGTGTGGGTCTTACTGAAGGATATACAGTCTGGGGAAATGTGCACAGTGCTGTGGGTGTGGGTCTAACTGAGGGATATACCGTCCGGGGAGCTGTACACACTGCTGGGAGTGCGGTCTAACTGAGGGATATATAATCTGGGGAACTGTGCACAGTGCTGTGAGTGTGGTCTAACTGAGTGATAGGAATGAGAGTGGTCTAACTAAGGGATATACGTTCTGGGCAGTTGTGCACCGTGCTGTGAGTGTGGTCTAACTGAGGGATATACGTTCTGAGGAGCTGTGCACAGTGCTGTGAGTGTGGTCTAACTGAGGGATATTCGTCCTGGGGAGCTGTGTACAGTGCTGTGAGTGTGGTCTAACTGAGGGATACACGTCCTGGGAAGGTGTGCACAGTGCTGTGAGTGTGCATCTAACTGAAGGATATACAATCTGGGAAGCTGTGCACAGTGCTGTGTATGTGGGGCCAACTGAGGGATAGGACTGAAAGTGGTCGGATAGAGGGATATAAAGTCTGGGGAGCTGTGCACAGTACTGTGAGTGTGTTCGAACTGAGCGGCATACAGTCTGGAGAGCTGTGCACAGTGCTGTGTATGTGGGTCTAACTGACTGATAGGACTCAGTGTGGTCTAACTGAGGGATATACCTTCTGGGAGCTGTGCACAGTGCTGTGAGTATGGCTCTAACTGAGGGATATACAGTCTGGTGAGCTGTGAACAATGCTGTGTGTGTGGGTCTTACTGAAGGATATATAGTCTGGGGAGGTGTGCACAGTACTGTGAGTGTGTTCGAAATGAGGTATATCCGTCTGAGGGAGCTGTGTACAGTGCTATGAGTGTGGTCTAACTGAGGGATATTTGTCCTGGGGAGCTGTGTACAGTGCTGTGAGTGTGGTCTAACTAAGGGATATACGTTCTGGGGAGCTGTGCACAGTGCTGTGAGTGTGGTCTAACTGAGGGATACACGTCCTGGGAAGGTGTGCACAGTGCTGTGTGTGTGCATCTAACTGAAGGATATACAATCTGGGAAGCTGTGCACAGTGCTGTGTATGTGGGGCCAACTGAGGGATAGGACTGAGCATGGTCTAACTGAGGGGTATACGTTCTGGGGAGCGGTATACAGTTCTGTGAGTGTAGCCTAACTGAGGGATACACGTCCTGGGGAGCTGTGCACAGTGATGTGTGTATGGGTCTAACTGAGGGATATACAGTCTTTGGGAACTGTGCAGAGTGCTTTGAGTGTGGGTCTACCTGAAGAATATACAGTCTGGGGAGTTGTGCACAGTGCTGTGAATGAGGTCTAACTGAGGGATATACAGACTGCAGAGCAATGCGCAGTGCTGTGTATGTGGGTCTAACTCAGGGATAGGACTGAGTGTGGTCTAACTGAGGGATATACATTCTGGGGAGCTGTGCACAGTGCTGTGTGTGTGTGGGTCTACCTGAAGAATATACAGTCTGGGGAGCTGTGCACAGTGCTGTGAATGAGATCTAACTGAGGGATATATGTTCTGGGAAGCTGTACACAGTGCTGTGAGAGTGGGTCCAACTGAGGGATATACAGTCTGGGGACCTGTACACACTGCTGGGAACGCGGTCGAACTGAGGGATATCCAGTCTGGGGAGCTATGCACAGTGGGGTGTGTGGGTCTAACTGAGGGATATACAGTCTGGGGAGCTGTGCACAGTGAAGAATGTGTGGTATTACTGAGGGATATACAGTCTGGAGAGCTGTGCACAATGATGTAAATGTGGTTCTAACTGAGGGGTATACAGTCTGGGGAACTGTGCACAGTGCTGTGAGTGTGGTCTAAATGAGGGATATCCAGTCTGGGGAGCTGTGCACAGTGCTGTGAACGTGGGTCTAACTGAGGGATATATAGTCTGGGGAACTGTGCACAGTGCTGGGTGTGTGGGTCTTATTGAAGGATATACAGTCTGGGGAGGTGTGCACAGTGATGTGTGTGTGGGTTGAACTGAAGGATATCCAGTCTGGGGAAATGTGCACAGTGCTGTGGGTGTGGGTCTAACTGAGGAATGTACCGTCCGGGGAGTTGTACACACTGCTGGGAGCGCGGTCTAACTGAGGGATATATAATCTGGGGAACTGTGCACAATGCTGTGAGTGTGGTCTAACTGAGTGATAGGAATGAGAGTGGTCTAACTAAGGGATATATGTTCTGGGGAGCTGTGCACAGTGCTGTGAGTGTGGTCTAACTGAGGGATATACTTTCTGAGGAGCTGTACACAGTGCTGTGTGTGTGGTCTAACTGAGGGATATTCGTCCTGGGGAGCTGTGTACAGTGCTGTGAGTGTGGTCTAACTGAGGGATACACGTCCTGGGAAGGTGTGCACAGTGCGGTGAGTGTGCATCTAACTGAAGGATATACAATCTGGGAAGCTGTGCACAGTGCTGTGTATGTGGGGCCAACTGAGGGATAGGACTGAAAGTGGTCGGATAGAGGGATATAAAGTCTGGGGAGCTGTGCACAGTACTGTGAGTGTGTTCGAACTGAGCGACATACAGTCTGGGGAGCTGTGCACAGTGCTGTGAAAGTGGGTCTAACTGAGGGATATACAGTCTGGGGAGCTGTGCACAATGCTGTGTATGTGGGTCTAACTGACTGATAGGACTCAGTGTGGTCTAACTGAGGGATATACGTTCTGGGAAGCTGTGCACAGTGCTGTGAGTATGGCTCTAACTGAGGGATATACAGTCTAGTGAGCTGTGAACAGTGCTGTGTGTGTGGGTCTTACTGAAGGATATATAGTCTGGGGAGGTGTGCACAGTACTGTGAGTGTGTTCGAACTGAGGTATATTTGTCTGAGGGAGCTGTGTACAGTGCTATGAGTGTGGTCTAACTGAGGGATACACGTCCTGGGGATGTGTGCACAGTGTTGTGAATGTGCATCTAACTGAAGGATATACAATCTGGGAAGCTGTGCACAGTGCTGTGTATGTGGGGCCAACTGAGGGATAGGACTGAGTGTGGTCTAACTGAGGGATATACGTTCTGGGGAGCGGTGCATAGTGCTGTGAGTGTAGTCTAACTGAGGGATACACGTCCTGGGGAGCTGTGCACAGTGATGTGTGTATGGGTCTAACTGAGGGATATACAGTCTTTGGGAACAGTGCAGAGTGCTGTGAGTGTGGGTCTACCTGAAGAATATACAGTCTGGGGAGTTGTGCACAGTGATGTGTGTATGGGTCTAACTGAGGGATATACAGTCTTTGGGAACAGTGCAGAGTGCTGTGAGTGTGGGTCTACCTGAAGAATATACAGTCTGGGGAGTTGTGCACAGTGCTGTGAATGAGGTCTAACTGAGGGATATACAGTCTGCAGAGCCATGCGCAGTGCTGTGTGTGTGGGTCTAACTCAGGAATAGGACTGAGTGTGGTCTAACTGAGGGATATACGTTCTGGGAAGCTGTGCACAGTGCTGTGTGTGTGTGGGTCTACCTGACGAATATACAGTCTGGGGAGCTGTGCACAGTGCTGTGAATGAGATCTAACTGAGGGATATATGTTCTGGGAAGCTGTACACAGTGCTGTGAGAGTGGGTCCAACTGAGGGATATACAGTCTGGGGAGCTATACACACTGCTGGGAGCGCGATCGAACTGAGGGATATCCAGTCTGGGGAGCTGTGCACAGTGGGGTGTGTGGGTCTAACTGACGGATATACAGTCTGGGGAGCTGTGCACAGTGATGTGTGTGTGGGTCTAACTGACGGATATACAGTCTGGGGAGCTGTGCACAGTCCTTTGAGTGTGGTCTAACTGAGGGATGTGAAGTCTGGGGAGCTGTGCACAGTGCTGTGAACGTGGGCCTAACTGAGGGATATAAAATCTGGGGAGCTGTACACAGTGCTGTGAGTGTGTTCTAATTGAGGTATATAAGTCCTGTGGAGCTGTGAACAGTGGTGTGAGTGTGGTCTAAATGAGGGATATACTGTCTGGGGAGCTGTGCACAGTGGGGTGTGTGGGTCTAACAGAGGGATATCCAGTCTGGGGAGCTGTGCACAGTGAAGAGTGTGTGGTATTACTTAGGGATATACAGTCTGGGGAGCTGTGCACAGTGATGTGTGTGTGGGTCTAACTGAGGGATATACAGTCTTTGGGAACAGTGCAGAGTGCTGTGAGTGTGGGTCTACCTGAAGAATACACAGTCTGGGGAGCTGAGCACAGTGCTGTGGGTGTGGTCTAACTGAGCGACATAAAGTCTGTGGAGCTGTGCATTGTGCTGTGAAAGTGGGTCTAACGGAGGGATATACAGACAGGAGAGGTGTGCACAGTGCTGTGAGTGTGGGTCTAACTGAGGGATATACGTTCTGGGAAGCTGTGCACAGTGCTGTGAGTATGGCTCTAACTGAGGGATATACAGTTATACAGTCTGGGGAGGTGTGCACAGTGATGTGTGTGTGTGGGTCTAACTGAGGGATATACAGTCTGGGGAACTGTGCACAGTGCTGTGGGTATGGGTCTAACTGAGGGATATACAGTCTGGGGAGCTGTGCACAGTGATGTGAGTGTGGTCTAACTGGGGGATATACAGTTTGGGGAGCTGTGCACAGTGCTTTGAGTGTGGTCTAACTGAGGGATATACCTTCAGGGGAGCTGTACACACTGCTGGGAGCACGGTCTAACTGAGGGATATACAGTCTGGGGAACTGTGCACAGTGATGTGTGTGTGGGCCTAACTGAGGGATACACAGTCTGGGGAGCTGTGCACAGTGCTGTGAGTGTAGGTCTAACTGAGGGATACACAGTCTGGGGAGCTGTGCACAGTGCTGTGAGTGTAGGTCTAACTGAGAGATATACAGTCTGGGGAACTGTGCACAGTGCTGTGAGTATGCGTCTGACTGAAGGATATACAGTCTGTGGAGCTGTGCACAGTGCTGTGTATGTGGGTCTAAGTGAGGGATATACAGTTTGGGGAGCTGTGCACAGTGCTGTGAGTGTGGGTCTAACTGAGGGATATACCATCTGGGGAGCTGTGCACAGTGCTGTGAGTGTGGGTCTAACTGAGGGATATACAGTCTGGGGAGCTGTGCACAGTGCTGTGAGTGTAGGTCTAACTGAGAGATATACAGTCTGGGGAACTGTGCACAGTGCTGTGAGTATGCGTCTGACTGAAGGATATACAGTCTGTGGAGCTGTGCACAGTGCTGTGTATGTGGGTCTAAGTGAGGGATATACAGTTTGGTGAGCTGTGCACAGTGCTGTGAGTGTGGGCCTAACTGAGGGATATACCGTCTGGGGAGCTGTGCACAGTGCAGTGAGTCTGGGTCTAACTGAGGAATTTACATTCCGGGCAGCTGTGCACAGAGACAGGGAGGGTATGTTGGGGCCGTAGGGGGTGACAGAGATACGGAGGGGGAGTCAGGGCTGGAAGGGTTTACTGGGATAGGGAGGGGGTGCAGGGGCTGGAGGAGGTGACAGAGGTAGGGAGGTGGTGTAGGATGTTGAAGGGCTTACTCAGATAGGGAGGGGGTGCAGGGGCTGGAGGAGGTGACAGAGGTAGGGAGGGGCTATAGGATCTGGAGGGGGTTACAGAGATAGGGAGGTGTAGGGGCTGGAGGGGTTTACAGAGATAGGGAGGGGGTGTAGGGTCTGGGAGGGTTACAGAGATAGGGAGGAGTGTAGAGACTTGAGGAGTCTAATGCAACCCCCCTCACTCCCCGTTCTCTTTAATATTCAACCCAATCTAATCACATTGTCCTCCTCACTCCCCGCACCCTATAATATCCCACCCAGTCTAATCCCACTTTCCCCCTCATTCCCCACCCCTTTAATATCCCACCCAGTCTAACCCCACTCTTCCCCTCATTCCCCACCTCGTTTAATATCCCACCCTGTCTAATCCCACTCTCCCCCTCACTCCCCATCCCTTTAATATCCCATCCAGTCTAATCCCACTCTCCCCCCTCACTCCCCGCTCCCTTTAATATCCCACCCAGTCTAATCCCACTCTCCCCCCTCACTCCCCGCTCCCTTTAATATCCCACCCAGTCTAATCCCACTCTCCCCCTCACTCCCCTCTCTCTTTAATATCCCACCTATTCTAATCCCACTCTCTCCTCATTCCCCATTCCCTTTAATATCCCACCCAGTCTAACTTATTAACATGCTGCCCTTCATAATATCCCAGTCTCTCCACATTCCAATTTCTAATTAGGGTCTGTCTTTGCGACAGATATTTCCTCATCCTTTCTGCCTTTTGCTGTCTCTCTGTGTGTCTCTCTCTCTCCCGTCTCTCTCCTCCCCCACCCCGCTCTCCCTCTCTGCCTCCCCTCCTCTCTCACAAGGCTCCTCTGTATATGTAGATGTACATTGAGAAAGACACATACCACAGACTGAAGGCAGGAGCAGTGACAAGAGGAGGAACCACTTCATTGGCAAAGACCTGAAGATAAATGGAGACAAATGATGAAAAGATTTACATCATCATTGTTGAAATTCATACTTCCTGTCTGAACCAATCGCATTAAGGCAGACATCTGAGGGGCTCAGGACTGAGGGAGTGTCGCATTGTCAGTGGGTTAATACTGAAGGAGAACTGTACCTTAAGAGGGTCAGTGGTGAGGGAGTGCTGCACTGTCGGAGGGTCAATGCTGAGGGTGTGCTGCACTGTCAGAGGGTCAGTGCTGAGAGAGTGCCGCACTGTCGGAGGGTCAGTGCTGAGGGAGTGCCGCACTGTCGGAGGGTCAGTCCTGAGGTAGTGCCGCACTGTTGGAGGGTCAGTGCTGAGGGAGTGCCGCACTGTCGGAGGGTCAGTGCTGAGGGAGTGTCACACTCCCGGAGTGGTCTGTGCTGAGGGAGTGTCGCACTGTCAGAGGGTCAGTGCTCAGTGAGTGCCATAATGTCAGAGTGGTCAGTGCTGAGAGAGTGCTGCACTGTCAGAGGGTCAGTGCTGAGAGGGTGCTGCACTGTTGGTGGGTTAGTACTGAAGGAATGTTGCACTGTCTGAGGGTCAGTGCGAAGGATGTGCTGCACTGTCACAGAAAACAAGGTGAAAAAAATGAGTGCTTTTTCAAAAGTGTTAGAAATTATTTTAAGTTCTCATCGGTATTTATTGGAGAAGATTCTGAGAGACAGGATTTACTCATATTTGGAAAAGAATGTTCTGATGAAGGATATCCCCATGGCTTTATGCAGGGGAAGTCTGTCTCACAAACATGATTGAGTGCTTTGAGGAAGTGATGAGGATGACTGATGAGGGAAGGGCAGTGGATGTTGTCTACTCAGACTTTACTAAAGCATTTGACAAGGTCCCTCATGGTAAACTTGTTCCGAAGATAAAGGCACACAGGATCCAGGGTGAGTTGGTCAGTTAGATACAAATTTGGCTTGGTCATAGAGCACAGAGAGTCTCTGTGGAGGGATGTGGGGGGAATGGGGGTCTGTGACCAGTGGTGTTAAACAGGGTCCACTGCTGGGCCCCCTGTAGTTTATGAAACAGATAAATAATTTGGATGATAATGTCAGTGGTCTGTTTAATAAGTTTGCAAACATCGTGAACTTTGGTGGAGTTGTGGATAGTGAGGAAGGTTGTGAATGGATTCAGCAGGGTATAGATCATCTGGAAAGGTGGACAGAGAAATGGCAGATAGAGTTTAATCTGCATAAGTGTGAGGTGATGCATTTTCCAGGACAAATGTTTAGGAAAATATAAAATAAATGGCAGGACCCTAAGGAGCGTTGTTACACAGAGGGATCTTTGGGTGCTGTGGGTCTGGAGTTACATGTAGGGGGAGACTGGAGAGGAATGGGTGTGGTCTAACTGAGCGACATAAAGTCTGTGGAGCTGTGCATTGTGCTGTGAAAGTGGGTCTAACGGAGGGATATACAGACAGGAGAGGTGTTTGGAGATGATTTGGAGATGCCGGTGTTGGACTGGGGTGTACAAAGTTAAAAATCACACAACAAAGCACTAGCTTTCAGAGCACTGCTCCTCCATCAGATGGTTGTGGAACATAAGATCGCAAGTTACAGAATTTACAGTAGAAGTGTAGTATGATGTAACTAAAATTATATATTGAAAAAGACCTGGATTGTTTGTTAAGTCTCTCATCTTTTAGAATGAACATGTTGGTTTCAGTTCTTTCACATGTAAATCGCAAAACATGTAAAAGTTATGTTCTCAATGAACTTTAACAACTGGTGTCATGTCAGCCCAGATAATGCATTGAAGGTGTGAGCTGCCCTGTGTGAGGCTGTCTGTGCCACAGTGGGCAGACTGATTCTAATCTAAAAAAAGGATTTACAGAATCTTACATGGATTCATGCAGTTTTTGAGCAAAGTAAAAGTAATTCTGCAAGTACAAATTCACACCACAAACTTATATGTGTATGTGGGTGTCTGTCTGCGCAGGGGGGCGCTGAGTGTCTGTGAGAGAGTGTATGCATGTGTGTGAGTGTAAAGGGGTATACGTCTGTGAGAGGGTGCATGTGTGAGTGTATGTGTGAGTGTATGAGAAAGGGTCTGCGTGAGTGTATGGGCCAGTACGAGAGTGTGTGCGTCTGTAGGAATGTGTGTTTAGGAGTGTGTGTGTGTGTGTCTGTGTGTGTACAGTGCAATGGGGTCACCTGTAGTGTGACATGAACCCAAGGTCCCAGTTGAGGCCATCCCATTTGCTGTCTGTTGATTATTGTGTGCTGTCCATTCATCCGTTGCTGTAGCCTCTGCTCGGTCTTGCCAATGTACCATGCCTCAGGGCTCCCTTGCCTGCAGCGTATGAGGTAGACAGCATTGACTGAGTCGCATGAGTACCTGCCACGTACACGGTGGGAAGTGTCCTCATGTGTAATGGTGGTATCCATGTTGACACTCTGACACACCTTGCAGTGTCTACCATAACAGGGTTGTATGGTGTTGTCCTGAAAGTTGGGCAGTTTGCTACAAACAGTGATCTGTTTGAGGGTCGGTGGTTGCTTAAAGGTGAAATCCCTGGCAATTACTTACGTCTGTGGTCAGCAAGGTTTTGGAAAGAATTCTGAGGGCTAGGATTTGTGTCTATTTGGAAAAGCATAGCGTGATTAAAGGCAGTCAGCATGGTTTTGTAAGGGGCAGGTCATGCCTCACAAACCTTATTGAGTTCTTTGAGGAGATGACGAGGGGGTCAGGGGCAGGGGGATGGTGGAGTGGATAGGTGGAAAAGGGCAGGTAGGACAAGTCATGGGGACAGTGCTGAGCTGGAAATTTGGAACTGAGGTGAGGTGGGGGAAGGGGAAATGAGGAAACTGTTGAATTTCACATTGATGCCCTGGGGTTGAAATGTTCCGAGGCGGAAGATGAGGCGTTCTTCCTCCAGGCGTCTGATGATGAGGGAGTGGCGGTGAAGGAGGCCCAGGACCTTCATGTCCTCGGCAGAGTGGGAGGGGCAGTTGAAATGTTGGGCCACAGGGTGCGGGTTGATTGGTGCGGGTATCTCGGAGATGTTCCCTAAACCGCTCTGCTAGGAGGCTCCCAGTCTCCCCAATGTACAGGAGACCACATTTGGAGCAACGGATACAATAAATGATATTAGTGGATGTGCAGGTAAAACTTTGATCAATGTGGAAGGCTCCTTTAGGGCCTTGGATAGAGGTGAGGGAGGAGGTGTGGGCGCAGGTTTTGCAGTTCCTGCGGTGGCAGGGGAAGGTGCCAGGATGGGAGGGTGGGTCGTAGTGGGGGCGTGGACCTGACCAGGTAGTCACGGAAGGAACGGTCTTTTCAGAAGGCGGAAAGGGGTGGGAAGGGAAATATATCCCTAGTGGTGGGGTCCATTTGGAGGTGGCGGAAATGTCGGCGGATGATTTGGTTTATGCGAAGGTTGGTAGGGTGGAAGGTGAACACCAGGGGCGTTCTGTCCTTGTTTCGGTTGGAGTGGTGGGGTCTGAGGGCGGAGGTGCGGGATGTGGACGAGATGCGTTGGAGGGCATCTTTAACCATGTGGGAAGGGAAATTGTGGTCTCTAAAGAAGGAGGCCATCTGGTGTGTTCTGTGGTGGGACTGGTCTTCCTGGGAATTCGAATACGGGATGGCATTTTTGCAAGAGGTAGGGTGGGAAGAGGTGTAATCCAGGTAGCTGTGGGATTCGGTGGGTTTGTAAAAAAGTGTCAGTGTCAAGTCGGTTGTCATTAATGGAGATGGAGTGGTCCAGGAAGGAGAGGGAGGTGTCAGAGATGGTCCAGGTAAATTTAAGATCAGGGTGGAATGTGTTGGTGAAGTTGATGAATTGCTCAACCTCCTCACGGGAGCACAAGGTGGCGCCAATGCAGTCATCAATGTAGTGGAGGAAGAGGTGGGGAGTGGTGTCGGTGTAATTATGGAAGATCGACTGTTCTTCGTAGCCAACAAAGAGACAGGCATAACTGGGGCCCATACGGGTGCCCATGGCTACCCCTTTGGTCTGGAGGAAGTGGGAGGATTCAAAGGAGAAATTGTTAAGGGTGAGGACCAGTTCGGCCAAACGAATGAGAGTGTCGGTGGAAGGGTACTGTTGAGGATGTTGGGAGAGGGAAAAACGGAGGGCTTGGAGGCCCTGGTCATGGTGGATGGAGGTGTAGAGTGATTGGATATCCATGGTGGGGATGAGGCGTTGGGGGCCGGAGAAACCGAAGTCTTCGAGGAGGTGAATAGTGTGGGTGGTCTATCGAACGTATGTGGGGAGTTCCTGGACTAGGGGGATAGGACAGTGTCGAGGTAGGTAGAGATGCATTCAGTGGGGCAGGGCTGAGACAATGGGTCGGCTAGGGTGGTCAGGCTTGTGGATCTTGGGAAGGAGGTAGAACCGGGCAGTGTGGGGTTCCCGGACTATGAGGTTGGAAGCTGTGGTTGGGAGATCTCCTGAGGTGATGAGGTTCTGTATGGTCTGGGAGATGATGGTTTGGTGATGGGGGGTGGGGTCATGGTCGAGGGGGCAGTAGGAAGAGGTGTCCTCGAGTTGGTGTTTGGCTTCAGCGGTGTAGAGGTCAGTGCGCCAGACTACCACTGCACCCCCTTTATCTGCTGGCTTGACGGTGAGGTTGGGATTGGAGCAGAGGGATTGGAGGGCTGCGCGTTGTGAGGGTGAGAGGTTGGAGTGGAGGAGGGGGGTAGACACGTTGAGGCGGTTAATGTCCCAGCGGCAGTTGGAAATGAAGAGGTCAAGGGCAGGTAATAGGCCAGTGCGGGATGTCCATGTGGATGCAGTATGTTGGAGGTGGGCAAAGGGGTCTTTGGAGGGTGGGCGGGAGTCCTGATTGTGAAAGTAAGCTCAGAGGCGGAGGCAACGGAAGAAGTGTTCGACGTCACGGCGTGTACTAAATTCATTGATGCGTGGGTGAGGGGGATGAAGGTGAGTCCTTTGCTGAGGACTGACCGTTCGTCTTAATCCACCATCGTCTCACGCTGAGTTCCACCAGGGGATATCAGGAAACAGGTGACAAAAGCCTAAGTCAGAGAGGACATTGATGACATACTGTGGTGAAATGTTGGGAGCAAGAGAAAGAGAGAGATACAGAGAGAGAAAGAAAGAGTAAGAGAAAGCAACAGAGATAGAGATGACAGAACCAAAGAGAGAATGAAAATATGAGAGTGAGAGGCAAGGAGAGAGTGATACAGATTTACAGAAAGAGAGAGAGAGAGAGAGAGAAAGAGAGAGAGAGTTGGAGAGTTTTAGGAACTCATCCCAGAGCTCAGGGCCCCTTGACAGCTGAAGGCACATCGGAGAATAGTGGAGCCAAGGAATCAGGAGGGACTCGAGAATCGGAGGAGCACAGAGATCTCGAAAGTTCATACTCACTGGAGTGGGTTACAGAGATAGGGAGGTGGTGTAAGGGTAGGAGGGGGTTACACAGATAGGGAAGGGGGATAGGGGCTGGAGGGGGTTACAGAGATAGGGACGGGGTGTAGGGGTTGAAGGAGGTTACAGAGATAGGGAGGGGTGTAGGGGCAAGAGGGGGTTACAGAGATAGGGAGGGGGTGTAGGGGCTGGAGGGGGTTACAGAGATAGGGAGGGGGTGTAGGGGCTGGAGGGGGTTACAGAGATAGGGAGGGTTGTAGGGGCTGGAGGGGGTTACAGAGATAGGGAGGAGGTGTAGGGGCTGGAGGGGGTTACAGAGATATGGAGGCGTGTAGGGGCTGGAGAGGGTTACAGAGATAGGGAGGGGGTGTAGGGGCTAGAGGGGGTACAGAGATAGGGAGGGGATATAGGGGCTGTAGGGGGTTACAGAGATAGGGAGGGAGTGTAGGGGCTGGAGGAGGTGACAGAGATAGGGAGGGGGTTACAGAGATAGGGAGGGGTGTAGGGGCTGGAGGGGGTTACAGAGATAGGGAGGGGGTGTAGGGGCTGTAGGGGGTTACAGAGATAGGGAGGGAGTGTAGGGGCTGGAGGAGGTGACAGAGATAGGGAGGGAGTGTAGGGGCTGGAGGGGGTTATAGAGATAGGGAGGGGGTGTAGGGGCTGGGGAGGGTTACAGAGATAGGGAGGGGGTGTAGTGGCTGGATAGGGTACAGAGATGGGGGGGTGTAAGGGCTGTAGGGGGTTACAGAGATAGGGAGGGAGTGTAGGGGCTGGAGGAGGTGACAGAGATAGGGAGGGAGTGTAGGGGCTGGAGGGGTTTACAGAGATAGGGAGGGGGTGTAGGGGCTGGAGAGGGTTACAGAGATAGGGAGGGGGTGTAGGGGCTGGATAGGGTACAGAGATGGGGGGGTGTAAGGGCTGTAGGGGGTTACAGAGATAGGGAGGGAGTGTAGGGGCTGGAGGAAGTGACAGAGATAGGGAGGGAGTGTAGGGGCTGGAGGGGGTTACAGAGATATGGAGGGGTGTAGGGGCTGGAGAGGGTTACAGAGATAGGGAGGGTGTGTAGGGGCTGGAGGAGGTGACAGAGATAGGGAGGGGGTGTGGGGCTGGAGGGGGTTACAGAGATAGGGAGGGGGTGTAGGGACTGGAGGGGGTTACAGAGATAGGGAGGAGGTGTAGGGGCTGGATGGGGTACAGAGGTAGGGAGGGGGTGTAAGGGCTGTAGGGGGTTACAGAGATAGGGAGGGAGTGTAGGGGCTGGAGGAGGTGACAGAGATAGGGAGGGAGTGTAGGGGCTGGAGGGGTTTACAGAGATAGGGAGGGGGTGTAGGGGTTGGAGGGGGTGACAGAGATATGGAGGGAGTGTAGGAGCTGGAGGGGGTTACAGAGATAGGGAGGGGGTGTAGGAGCTGGAGGGGTTTACAGAGATAGGGAGGGGTGTAGGGACTATACGGGGTTATAGAGATAGAGAGGAGGTGTAGGGGCAGGAGGAGGTTATAGAGGTTGGAACGAAGGTGGAGGGGGATGAGGAGGAGTGGGTGGAGAGCATCAAGTTCCTCGGCGTGATGATAACCAACAATGTGTCCTGGACCACCCCATGCAGATGTGATGGTGAAGAAGCACATTAATGTCAGGAGGTGAAGGAAATTCAGCATAAGGCCCCTCACCCACCTTTCCAGATGCACCATGGAGAGCATTCTATCTGGATACATCACGTCTTGGAACAGCAACTGCTCTGCCCAGGCCTGTAAATAACGACAGAGGGTTGTGAACACAGCCTAGACCATCACACAAGCTGATCATCTGTCCATTGTCTCCATGTACACCTCTCCTTGCCTCAGAGGGACAGCCAACACCATCAGAGAGCCCTCCCACCCTGGTTCTAATCTCTTCCAACCCTTCCACCAGGCAGGAGGTACAAAACCATCCACACAGATACCGACAGGTTCAAGTTCAGCCTCTTCCCTGCTGCTGATGTTAGATTCTGAATGGACCTCTCAAATTTCAAACCTAATGTTCATCTTGCTTTATGTACAAATTCTGTGCAGCCGTATTCCCCCCTCTGTACAATCACACGATGGTCTTTGTAAAGTATGGTCTATCTGTACTGCACACAAAACCTTTCACTGGACTGATGTGCATGTGACAATCAAAAATCAAAACACATCAAAACGGGAGGATTTGTAATTTCATGTTGGGGTGCCTGCAATCTCCTCCCTTTGCCTCCCACAGCAGCCTGAGGTACATGTGATCTGGGCCAAAGGGACTGATCCATTAAAACAGTTAATATCTCCTCCTTCTCAATGCTAATTCACTGTAATACATGAGATTCTCCCTCCCTGAGTCCCAGACTTACCTTGTCCCTCTCTACAGTGAACACAGATACAACATACTCATTTTGAACCTCAGCTGTGTCTTCTGGCCCCACACACACAGTTTGCCCGTTTGGTCCCTAATGGGGCCGGCTCCTTCTCTGACCCCGAATATACTTATAAACCACCTTTGGGTTTTCCGTAATGGTACCCACCATTGCTTCTTCATGTCCCCTCGTTGTTCTCCTAATTCCCATTTTCAGTAACCCCCTGTATTTTCTCCTCTGAAACATTCAGTGTTTTGAGCCCTCGGTGTCTGTCAAAAGGGTGTTTTTTCCCGTATCCAATCCTGTGCATCCACTGACATTCAGGGTTCTCTCAGCCTATTGGTCCTGCCCTTCACCTTCATGGGAACATGTCAGCCCTGCACTCTCCCTTCTCTCTGTCGGTTATCTCACACCCTTATTGAGGTTTCTAGCACAGTGAGAATGAACAGGAAGTGCGACGCTGACCAGTCTGTCTATTCTAGGAGCTCCTGTGCTGTCTTTGTGGGAAATTCTAACTAAATCAGTAAAGAACATAAGTTTCAGTAAATTGTAACTGAACTTGCAGTGTCAGTGTAAACATCATTCCCCAGTATTTATTCCAGCTCATCCTCACGACTGAATCCTTATTCACTGAATTCCATTGGTTAACAAAGCTTCAGCTTTATGATAATCACCATTGCTTTCCCATCTCTCTGTCACCGCTCTCCACTCCCTCCCTCTGTAACCTCCTCTCGGTCTGCAATGTACACTGTGGGATCTCTGTGTTACTCCATGACTGTTGTCAGGATGGGAGCCAGTGTATATCAGTGAGCACAGGGTGATGGGTGACCAGGACGAGGTATGAGTGTGTACACTGCCTCACTGCTGCACTGGTTCCCAAACAGAGCTCGATAATACCAATCTTGTACAAAGATTATTAACCATGAGCACGTCCGAGCTGACGATGTCATTACCTTGGAGAAGTAACAGCAGGATGTAAAATTTCTTGATCAGTGTCTGCTCCCAGATATTTCATCAGCCTCACCCTCTCAAGCTCTGAAACAGAAAGAAGTTAATGAGACCTCACCTCTTGTCACCAGCTCTCGAGAGATCAGAACTGCTTTTAGACCATGTCCTTGCAGACTACTTTGATTCTCTGTGGGATGATGGGTGCTCCTCAGAGAGTCAGGAGGCTTCAAGAAGGTAAAACAACAAAATATTTGAATTTCTATAGCAGCCTTCACCTCCTCAGGATATGCCATTACCTGTGCCATTGTCTCTGCATTACCCATGCCTGTTGATGTAGAAAGATACTCTGTCTGACAGACTTGAGCCCTACAGCCAGATCTCACTACTAAATAGAAATCGTTCATTGGAATATATCTTCACAACATCAGCAAACAATGTTGCTGGTCGCGGCAGAAAGTTCTTGCTGTGACTTTACTTACCCTGGACCTGTCCGAATGCTCGCCTGGGGAGGAAGTGCCCACATACTCTGTCTGGGTAGAATAGCCACTTCCTGTGGTGTTCCCCTTGTGTATTTAATCAGAATTGCCGATGTGTCACTGTGAGTGAGAGCAGCAAGTTGGTTCAAAGGGAGAAAGCAGCAATTAGCCCTGGATTACAAACATACTGTTAACCCTTTGTCTATTCCGATATGGTCTCTCTATAGACCTGGGCAGCATTTAACATGGTCCAAGGGGTTGAATTCCTCTCTCATAGACCTGAGGGGATGAATGTGACTCCTCCTGGTCCTGTGCTGAAGGCTTGTGGGGCTGGATGGTCGTCATACTGGTCCAGTGTAACTGGCTCAAGGGGCTGAGTGGTTTTGTTTGTGTCTAACAGGAACCGAGAGTCTGAAGTGGAATTGTCCTGTTTGTGAGTACCAGGCCCAGAGCTCAATAAGATAAAAGGTAGGGAGGAGGGACTTGGGGGAGGGACGTTGGGAATGCGATAGGCCTGTCACCATCACCTTAACCTCCTTCCACCTATCGCATTCCCAACGCCCCTTCCCCAAGTCCTTCCTCCTCCCTCCCTTTTATCTTAGCCGTCGTGGCATACCTTCCTCATTCCTAAAGAAGGGCTTATGCCCGAAATGTCGACTCTCCTGCTCCTTGGATGCTGCCTGACCTGCTGCGCTTTTCCAGCATCACATTTTTCAGCTCTGATCTCCAGCATCTGCAGTCCTCACTTTCTCCCAGAGATCAATAATAATAGCAACCTATTGAAGGCATTGATCATTGGAATCTGTGTGTGTCACATCACATCATCAAAGATATTGGTTGTGGAAGTGAATTGCAATAGCCTCATTACTTACCAACGGCCAGGACACTCTGCTTGGACTGAATGGCCTTCTCCTTTGCTGCTACCCCCTGCCTATTTAATTACAAACAATAAACCGCTTCTGCATAAATACCCAGGCCCTCATATAGAGGACTTGGACGCAACGTTGGCAGGGGATGGGTGTTATCCTTCATGAAGCTGGACATGATCTATGCATTCCTGCCATTGCAGTTTGATAAGGATTCCCAGAAGTACGTTCCCCATAAGGGTTTGTATCAATATACGAGACTGCCATTTGTGGGATCATCAGCCTGTGCCATTTTGCAGTGCAGGGTGGAGAACACCTTCCAAGGTTTATCTCAGGTCACTATTTATCTGAGTGACGGGCTCATAACAGGTGTTATGGACCAGGCCAGACCCCTCCAAATATATTCGGAAGGTATACTAGACCCTAACCTTCTCTTTGTTCAAAGTAACTGCGATGTTCCAGATGCAATTCGATTGGTCAAAATATTCAATGTTACACAAAACACACTTTATTCAATCACTATAGTTAAACTACAAACAAAAAAAAGCAACTTAACTATTTAACTACTCTAAGAATAACTTAACTACTCCACTGGAAAACTGAACAGAGAAATAGGTTATTTTAAACTTAAACAGTTACTGTTCCAATATAGTTACACCTTTTGTGTACACACCCTTGCCAAAAGGCACATTCAGAAAACAGAAATATCTTACACACAACTCCAGCAGCCCTAGAGGTAAAAAAAAATCCAGAGAAACTTCAGAGAGTGCGTGGAGCAGCTGAGAGAGATCTATTGCTTTCTAACCCTACTACCACAATCTATTTTAGTCCATTTTTCTCCACCACCATCAAACGCCTCCTTCTTCCTTCATGAAAGTCACAACAATGCGTTGGTGTTATGATGTTGAAGGCATGTACTGTACCATTAGGAGAGAGTGAATGCTATTCTGAACTGAGAGATTATAAACACCGAGATAGTTGTCTCAGAGTGTACTAGAAAATTAGGAACATGTAAAATTTAGCTGTGAAATGGATACCTGAGTAGGTTGCTGTTTTGATAATAATTCAAATTTAATCAGTGGTGAAACTTGAAAGGGTTCAGAAAAGATTTACAAGGATGTTACCAGGTTTGGAGGGTTTGAGCTATAGGGACAGGCTGAGTAGGCTGGGGCTATTTTCCCTGAAGTGTTGGAAGCTGAGGGGTGACCTTATAGAGGTTTCTAAAATTATGAGGGGCATGGCTAGGGTAAATAGACAAGGTCTTTTCCCTGGGATGGGAGAGTCCAGCATTAGAGGGCACAGGTTTAGGGTGAGAGGGTAGAGCTACAAAAGGGATCTTGAAGGCAACTTTTTCATGCAGAAGGTGGTGCATGTATGGAATGAGCTGCCAGAGGAAGAGGTGGAGGCTGGTACAATTATAGCATTTAAGAGGCATCTGGATAGGTGTATGAACTGGAAAAGTTTAGAGGGATACGGGCAAACTGCTGGCAAATGGGACTAGATTAGGCTAGTTTTGTCTAACTGCTCCGCATGGATGAGTTGGATTGAAGGGTTTGTTTCTGTCCTGTGTATCTCCATGACTGTAACCGGTATAAATTATGCCCCTGGATACTAAAACCTAACCGATTTACTGACAACATCAAACCAATGAAACAATCTGATGTTAGGAATATAAAAATGCAGGCATTTTGACAATTGCAGACACAGCAACTGCCATCAACACAGATCCAAATATTTAGGAAACACTCTCTACCAAAGGTACTTATTCATAGGAAACATACTCACAGTAATAAGAAAGAAGACAACTTAGGGAGATCTTCATCCAGAAGAAGACAGTAGGTGAGCACTTTGGTGATAGCGAGCACAATTCTGTTATGTTTACTTTAGTGATAGAAAGGGATAGGTGTATACCACTGGGCAAGAGTTACAGCTGGAGGAAAGGCAATTACAATGTGATTAGGCAAGATTTAGGAAGCATAGGATGGGGAGGGAAACTGCAGGGGATGGGCACATTAGAAATGTGGAGCTTATTCAGGGAAAAGCTCCTGAGTGTCCTAGATAAGTATGTACCTGTCAGGCAGGGAGGAAGCTGTAGAGCGCAGGAGCCGTGGTTTATGAAGGAAGTGGAATCTCTGGTCAAGAGGAAGAAGAAGGTTTATGTTAGGATGAGATGTGAAGGCTCAGTTAGAGCGCTAGAGGGTTACAAGGTAGCCAGGACAGACCTAAAGAGAGAGCTCAGAAGAGCCAGGAGGAGACATGAGAAGTTGTTGGCGGATAGGATGAGGGTAAACCCTAAGACTTTCTATAGGTATTTAAGGAATAAAAGAATGATGAGAGTAAGATTAGGGTCAGTCAAGGATAGTAGTGAGAAATTGTGTGTGGAGTCAGAAGAGATAGATACAGAACTGGCTCAAAGGTAGAAAACAGAGGGTGGTGGTGGAGTGTTGTTTTTCAGACTGGAGGCCTGTGACCAGTGGAGTGCCACAAGGATCGGTGCTGGTCCCTCTACTTTTTGTCATTTACATAAATGATTTGGATGAGAGCATAAGAGGTACAGTTAGTAAGTTTGCAGATGACACCAAAATTGGAGGTGTAGTGGACAGCACAGAGGGATACCTCAGATTACAACAGGATCTGAACCAGTTGGGCCAATGGCCTGAGAAGTGGCAGATGGAGTTCAATTCAAATAAATGTGAGGTGCTGCATTTTGGGAAAGCAAACCTTAGCAAGACTTATACACTTAATGGTAAGGTCCTAGGGAGTGTTGCTGAACAGAGGGACCGTGGAGTGCAGGTTCATAGCTCCTTGAAAGTGGATTCACAGGTAGATAGGATAGTGAAGAAGGCGTTTGGTATGCTTTCCTTTATTGGTCAGAGTATTGAGTACAGGAGTTGGGAGGTCATGTTGTGGCTGTACAGGACATTGGTTAGGCCACTGTTGGAATACTGCGTGCAATTCTGGTCTCCTTTCTATTGGAAAGATGTTGTGAAACTTGAAAGGGTTCAGAAAAGATTTACAAGGATGTTGCCAGGGTTGGAGGATCTGAGCTCTAGGGAGAGGCTGAACAGGCTGGGGCTGTTTTTCCTGGGGGGTCGGAGGCTGAGGGGTATCCTTATAGAGGTTTACAAAATTATGAGGGACATGGATAGGATAAACAGACAAAGTCTTTTCCCTGGAGTCGGGGAGTCCAGAACTAGAGGGCATAGGTTTAGGGTGAGAGGGGAAAGATATAAAAGAGACCTAAGGGACAACATTTTCATGCAGAGGGTGGTATATGTGTGGAATGAGCTGCCAGAGGATGTGGTGGAGGCTGGTACAATTGCAACATTTAAGAGGCATTTGTATGGGTATATGAATAGAAAGGGTTTGGAAGGATATGGACCAGATGCTGGCAGGTGGGACTAGATTGGGTTGGGATATCTGGTCGGCATGCAGCTTCCATGCTGCATATCTCTATGACTTTATGACTCTATTCTCCAGAGAAGGTCTCTTCCCAATTTAGGCACCCCAGTTCTTGCCTAATTGCTTTGTAATTCTCCCTCCCCTGAAGTCAGAATTTTATTGGTTTCTCTGAGATCTCTCCCCTTGCTCTTCTAAATGCCAGTGAATGTATTGTTAACCAGACCAGTCTCTCTTTATCCATCAGCACTGCCATCCCAGAATCAATCTGAGAAACACTCTGCTCAACTCCCTCTATCGCCAGAACATCCTTCCTCAAATAAGAAGACGAAAACACGCCAAGTATGGTCTCAACAAGGCCCCTGAACAATTGCAGCAAGATATCCCAGAGATCTCTGCCATTATTAGACAGAGCGGATTTGTAGCAAGGAAACCCAGCTGAGAGAAAGAACAGTAATTCCACACAGTCCGCTCCCCAAAACAGCAAGGCAGTGACAAACCGCACATGGCCATATTGATAATGCTAACATCATCTGCAGGTCAGCCTCGTTTAACACGATGCCATATCAACTTTCCCATAGTGTGGCACTCCCTCAGTACTGACCCTCCGACAGCGTGGCATTCCCTCAGTACTGACCTTCTGACAGTGCCCACTCCTTCAGCACTGACCGTCCAACAGTGTAGCATTCCTTCAGTACTGACCTTCCGACAGACTGGCACTACCGAAATTGATTGAGAAATCAATTGTTTAGTAACATAATGCCTTTAATATGATGAATCAACAGCATCTCAATCAAGTCACTCCGAGGTCCGCTTGGGGATATCATGAAACAGGCAATGAAAAGCTCGAAGAGGACATTGTTGAAGTCGTGCATTGAAAAGGTGGTAGCAGGAGAAAGAGTGAAGGAAACTAACAGGGATAGAGATGACAGAAACATAGCGGGTGTGTGTGTGTGTGAGAGAGAGAGAGAGAGAGAGAGAGAGAGAAGGAGACAGATTGACAGAAACAGAGAGATAAAGAAATGGACTTGGATAGGTCTCTGGATGCATGCCAGAGCTAAGAGCCCCCAGGCAGCTGAAGGCACATCAGTCAATGGGGAAGCAATGGAATCAAGAGATACTCAAGAATTGCAGGAGCACAGAGATTGTGGATGTTCATCTGGGCTGGTGGAGGTGACTGAGATAGGGAGGGGTGTAGGTGCTGAAGGAAGTTACAGAGAGAGGGGAGGGTGATAGGGGCTGGAGGAGTTTACAGATAAGGAGGGGTGTAGGGGCAGGAGGAGGTAACAGAGATAGAGAGATTTGTAGGAGCTGGAGGAGGTGACAGAGATAGGGAGGGGTGTAGGGGCTGCAAGAGATGACAGAAATCAGGAGCGATGTTCGGGCTGGAGGAGGCGACAGAGATATGGAGGATTATAGAGGCTGGACGTAGTTACAGAGATAGGGAAGGGTTTAAGGGCTGAGGGACATTACAGAAACAGGGATTCCTGCATCCTCGACTTACCTTGTCCCTCTCTACAGTGAACACAGATACAACATACTAATTTTGAACCTCAGCTGTGTCTTCTGGCTTCACACACACAATTTGCCTGTTTGGTCCCTAATGGGGCCTGCTCCTTCTCTGACCCCGAATATACTTATAAACCACCTTTGGGTTTTCCGTAATGGTACCCACCATTGCTTCTTCATGTCCCCTTGTTGTTCTCCTAATTTCCATTTTCAGTAACCCCCTGTATTTTCTCCTCTGAAACATTCAGTGTTTTGAGCCCTCGGTGTCTGTCAAAAGGGTTTTTTTTTCCCGTATCCAATCCTGTGCATCCACTGACATTCAGGGTTCTCTCAGCCTATTGGTCCTGCCCTTCACCTTCATGGGAATATGACAGCCCTGCACTCTCCCTTCTCTCTGTCGGTTATCTCACACCCTTATTGAGGTTTCTCGCACAGTGAGAATAAACAAAGTGCGATGCTGACCAGTCTGTCTCTTCTAGGAGCTGCTGTCCTGTCTTCGTGGGAAATTCTAACTAAATCAGTAAAAAGCATAAATTTCAAAAAATTGCAATTGAACTTGCAGTGTCAGGTTAAACATCATTCTCCAGGTTTTATTACAGGTTACCCCAGGACTGAATTCTTGTTCACTTAATTCCACTGGTTAACAAAGTTTCAACTTTATGATAATCATCACTGTTTTCCCATTCCGCTGTCACCCCTCTCAACTCCCTCCCTCTGAAATCTCCCTCTGCAATGTACACTGTGGTATCTCTATGTCAGACTGGGAGCCAGTGTAAATCAGTGAGCGCAATGTGATGGATGACCAGGACTAGGTATGAATGTGTACACTGCCTCACTGCTACACTGATTTCCCAGATGGAGCTCAATAACAATGAGCTTTTACAAACAATATTAATCATAAATTTGTCAAAGATGACCATGACATTATCTTGAAGAAGTGACTGCAGGAAGTAAGATTTCTCAATCGGTGTCTACTCCCAGATATTTCACCAGCTTCTCCCTGTCAAGCTCCGAAAGAGAAGGGAGTTGATGAGACTTCAACTCTTGTCGACAGCTCTCCAGAGATCAGAGCTGTTTTTCGACCATGTCCTCACTGACTACTTTGATTTTCTGTGGGATGATAAGTGCTCCCCAGAGAGTTAGAAGGTTTCAAGAAGGTAAAGGAACAAAAGGTTTGAATTTCACAGCAGTCTTTACCTCCTCAGGATGTCCCATAGCTGCTGTCTCTGCATACGCCATGTCCCTTGATCCGGAAATTCTGTATTACTGTCTTGAGCCCTAAAGCCAGAAGTCACAAATAGAAATCTTTCAAAGGCATCAATCATTGGAATCTGTCTTCACAAAGTAACAACATCAGCAAACGACGATCCTGGTTGTGGCAGTAAGTTCTTGTTGTGACTTTACTTATCCTGGACCTGTCCGAATGCTCGCCTGTGGAGTTAACTGCCCACACACTCTGTCTGGATGGAAAGGCGACTTCCTGTCAGGTCCCCCTTGTGTATTTAATCAGAATTGCTGATGTGTCACTGTGAGTGGGATCGGGATGTCGGCTCAAAGTGAGAAGTCAGCAGTTTGCCCAAGATTACTAACAAACTGTTAACCCTTTGTGTTTCCTGATATTGTCTCTCCATAGACCTGGGCAGAATTTAGCATGGTCTGAGGGGGCTGAATGGAGCCTTCTCCTGTTCCTTTCTCACAGACCTGAGGGGTTAAATGGACCTTCTCCTGTTCCTGTGCTATGGGTTCAAGAGGTTTGAATGGGCCTCCTACTGTTCCTGTGCTAAAGGCTTGTGGGGCTGAATGTACCTCATACTTGTCCAGTGTAACGTGCTAAAGGGGCTGAGTGCACTTGTTTGTGTCTAATTGGACTGAAGGGCTTGAACTAGCCCCATGCTGTTTGAGAGTAACAGGCCCAGAGCTCAATAATAAACACCAATCTATTGAGGGCATTGATCTGTATTTGTCACATCACAACATCATCAAATTCACAACAAAGAAATGAAACCAGACGGGCCACCTGGCATCAACCTTGGCCCCACCGACATTGTGGGTCAACCCACAGCAGATGGACTGCAGCGATTCAAGAAGGCAGCTCACCACCACCTTCTCAAGGGCAAACACAGATGGGCTATCAATGCTGGCCAGCCAGCATCACCCAAGTCCCATAAATCAATTAAAAAAATATATTGGCTGTGTAAGTGAATTACATTGGTTTCATTTCTTACCAATGACCTCTCCGACTGCTTGCCTGGGGAAGAACTGCCAGGACCTCTGCTTAGACTGAATGCCCTCTTCCTTTGCTGTTAACCCCCTGTCTATTTAATTATAAAGTGCAGACAGGTAACTCTTTTTTAGAATGAGGAAGGGGGAAACCACTGATAAATTCCACAAAATGTTCCTTTCATTGGAAATAGTTGACCATTTAAACCTGCCCAAACCAGACACAGACAGTTGATCACATGGAGATTCTGCATTGACTGTGGGCCTTTCGAACTCTCTCCCTCACCCCACCTTTTTGCTTTGTCTCCACACCTTCCTACATTATACCCTACCTGCCAGATTTTTGTGAACTCACTCAACCTCACTGCATCCTCTTATGTCTCCTTCACAATAAACTCTCTCACCTCTCTGTGTAATCTGGCTGTGTACTCTGCCTTCTACCCCTCATTGATGGGATTGATATCTTCGGGAAAAAGCTGAGACCCCAGCACAGATCCCTGTGGGACCTCATTTCTCTTATCCAGCAAATCCTCTCTCAGCGGTTGTGTCTTATTCCTCATACAATAGATTAGATTAGATTCCCTACAGTATGGAAACGATACCTTTCTATTTGTACAATCACATTTTAAGTAGCAACTTGCAAAATTCCTTCTGGAAATACAAGATCTGTTTGTCCACAGGCTTCCCTTTTATCAGGAGCACACATTGTTCCTTGAAAAAAATGCAATATTGGTTAAATATGATTTCTCCCTCAAAACCCACCCTGATCTTTGCAGTCTATCTTTAGTTTCTCTCGCATATGAGAAAAGGCGCATTTCGGTTCAGCGTGTAAGGGGGATGGCAAAAGACATGTTGGCTTTTATTTCAAAGGGAATGGAGAATAAAACTGGGGAAATCTTGCTAAAACTATACAAGGCATTACACAACATCTAATATTGCCTACTGTGAACAATTTTGGTTAACTTATTGAAGAAAGGATATACCGGCACAGGAGGTGGTCCAAAGAAGGTTCATCAGGCTGATGCCATGCATGAAGAGACGGTCATACAGCCATGGAGTCAGAGATGTACAGCTCAGAAACAGACCTTTCAGCCCAACTCATCCATGCTGACCAGATATCCTAAATTAATCTACTCCCATTTGCCATTACCCATTCAGATTTCATTGTACCAGCCTCCACCACTACCTCTGACAGATCATTCCATGGGCGCATCACGCTCTGTGAGAAAACATTACCCCTTAGGTCTGTTTTCAATATTTTCCCACTCACCTCAAATCTATGCCATCTCGTTTCAGACTCCACTATGCTAAGACATTACTTTGGGTATTCACCCTATCCTTACCCCTCATGATGTTATGAACTTCTATAAGGTCACCCCTCAGGTTCTGATACTTCAGAGAAAATAAGACCAGTCTATTCAGCCTCTCCCTATAGCTCAAGCTCTCAAAACCTGGCAACATCATTGTTTTCTGCATCCTTTCACATTTAACATATAGCAGGGAGACCACAATATTCCAATATTTAGATTATTTTCTGTGATGTGTTTTGTTCCCTTATTTGTTCCATGACCATTTCTTTTCACCCTGCCCTATAATTTTTTCAGCCATTTAATATCTCCAGCCTTTCGCCCCATCACTGAGTTTTTTCCACTTTTCTTTTCCACTTAGTCACCCAGCTCTCTGTATCTCTGCTTGATTTAAACATGTAAAATCTCATTAAAAAAACAAAAGATCTGTAGATACTAGAAATTAGAATCTTTAAATCTCTACAGTTTCTATCTCCCAGATCTCCAAAAAGCTGGTTCTGATTGTAGAACTTTATTGACATCAGACTGTGGTCCTTGGTGTAAAAGGCTATCAGCCATTATTCTAAAATGGAAGGTGTCTATTGTACATTTAAAAGAGTGTGAATGCTGAATCAGCACTGAAAGATTATAAGCACCTGTGTGATATGACTAGATAGCGGTCTCAGGGTGTACTGGGAAATATGTTAGACATGGCTGTGTAATGGATACCTGAATTGTTTGCTGTTTTGACAACAATTCAAATTTAGTTGTTCTTTCAGTTGTTTTGCCTCTTTATGGTGATTACCTACAGCAGGGAGACCAGAATTGCACACAATATCCCAAAAATGGCCTAACTAATGTCCTATACAGCTGCAACATGACCTCCCAACTCTTATACTCAATGCTCTGGCCATAAGGGCAAACACACCAAATGGCTTCTTCAGTATCCTGTCTACCTGCTACTCTGCATTCAAGGAACTATGAACCTGTATGCCAAGGTTTCACTGTTTAGAAACACTCCCTGAGACCTTATCACTAAGTGTATATGTCCTGCCCTGGTTTGCATTTCCAAAATGCAGCACCTCATATTTAGCTAAATTAAACTCCATCTGCCACTCTTCAGCCCAAAAGCCAATCTGATCCAAGTTCAGTTGTTCTCTGAGGTAACATTCTTCACTGTCCACTACATCACCAATTTTACTGTCATTTTCAAACTTGTTAACCAAGGCTCCTACATTCACATCCAAATCGTTTGTTTAAATGACAAAAATCAATGGACCCAGCACCAATCCCTCCAGCACACTGCTGGTCACAGGCTTCCAGTCCGCAAAGCAAATCTCCACCTCTGTCTTCTACCTTTAAGGAAAGTTTGTGACCAAACAGCTAGTTCTCCCTGTTTTCCATGTGATCTAACCTTGTTAACCAGTCTAGCATGCTTACTGAAGTTCACACAAACAATATCCACTGCTCATTTTTCATGAATCCATTTTGTCATTTCTTCGAAAAACTCAATCAAGATAACGAGGCATGATTTACCACACACAAAGCCATGCTGACCATCACAAATCAGTCCTTGCCTTTCCAAATACATGTAATTCCTGTCCCTCAGAATTCGCTTCAACATCTTGCCCACCACTGATGTTAGAATCACCGGTCTATAGATCCCTGGCTTTTTCTTACCACTCTTCTTAAATAGTGGCACCACGTTCGATAACTTCCAGTCACCTGTGACTATCGATGATACAAATATCTCAATAAGTGGCCCAGCAATCACTTCCCTAACTTCCCATAAAGTTGGAGGGACACTTAATCAGGTCCCGAGGATTCATCCACCATTATGAGTTTTAAGACATCCAGCTCTTCCTCCTCTGCAATATGGATATTTTTTAAGATGTTGCCATTTATTTCCCCAAGTTCTCTTGCTTCCATATTGTTACGACATGGCGGTGAACACTTCTGTTAATTAAATCAAACACCCAGACATGTGAGCCTCACCTCATCATCTATTAAAATATGAGTAATAGAGAACTTCCAAATTCCACTATTTGAAGAAAGTAATATCAATTTATTCTTTAACTCTAAAACTGACCACTAAACAACAACTAATCACAACTTTAAATTCCTCTCTCTCTTAATTGCTTATTACCTGCCTCCAATTTGATAACAACATACTGTTCCAATAAAACATTAAAATTACATCAATTTAACTTCAAAACCATACAGCAGCTGTCATCATCAGTGTCTGTCTTCTTGCGGCTGAAATTCTCCCTGGGTTGTGTTCTTTCTTTTTACTGTGAAGATGTTTCATATGAAAAAGTACTTCTGATAGAGAGTGTTTCTAATTTTTTGTGTCTGTCTCAATGGCAGTTACTCTGCCTGACTTTCAAACTGTCTTTCTTTTTATACCCCAACATCGGATCATCTCATTGGTTCAATGTTGGCAAAATAATAAAATCAAACTCAAATGGGCTTTAGTATCCTGAGGCATAATTTAAATGGATTGGTTAAAATTGAATTGTTGTCAAAACAGCAACCAACTCTGGTATCTATTTCACAGTGCAATGCTACGTATTTTCAATTTCCCATTATACTCTGAGACTGCTAGTTACTCATGGTTGTAAGTTCTCAGTGCAGAACAACATTAACTCTCTCTTAAAGGTACAGTACACGCCTTCAACTTCATTACAATACTCTTCTTTACAGTAAATGCTGATGCAAAATATGCCTGATAGTTTTTGATCGTTTGTGATAATATGTAATGGTTCAACAGATCCTTCTAATGTTTACTCTCAATAGCTGAAATTTTACAAAAAAATCAATATTGCTGTAATAATCTGCTGGGTTAAGCATACAAATTAAAAATAGTCAATTTGAAAATCCAAACATCTAAGAGTTGCCAACATCAGGTGTCACCCTAATCAATGCGATACTGAGCTTTTGATTACCCATCATTCATTTCTCTACCCTTGTCCCACTTAATTGCTCACTGCCTCCTACTCTGTGCCAATAAACATCAATATAAACTCAAAACATACCACATCATCTTTTGGTTAGCCGGTCATCCAGAACTGCATGCTGAATTCAACAATTTAATAATAACTTCTATGCCCACATCTTCAGATGGCAGCAGTTACGGGTGATTCATCATCATGGCAATTCTTATTTTAGATTCTTTTCTGTGATGTGTTTTGTTCCATTATTTGTTCCATGACCATTTCCTTTCACCCTGCCCTATCATTTTTTTTTCAGTTATTTAATCTCTCCAGCCTTTCGCCCCATCACTGAATTACTCTTTTTCTTTTCCACTTAGTCACCCAGCTCTCTGTATCTCTGCTTGATTTAAACCTGTAAAATCTCAAAAAAAAACAAAAGAATGACAGATACTGGAAATTAGAATCTTTGAATCTCTATAGTTTCTATCTCCCAGATCTCCAGATAGCTGGTTCCGATTGTAGAACTTTATGGACATCAGACTGTGATCCTTGGAGTAAAAGGCTATCAGCCATTGGAAGGCGTCTATTGTACATTTAAAAAGAGTGTGAATGCTGAATCAGCACTCCGAGATTATGAGCTCCTGTGTGTTATGACTAGATAGCAGTCTCAGGGTGTACTGGAAAATTGAAAATGTGTTAGACATGGCTGTGTAATGGATACCTGAATTGTTTGCTGTTTTGACAACAATTTGAAGTTAGTTGTTCTTTCAGTTATTTTGCCTCTTTATGGTGATTGCTTTAATGGTAAGGCTGCACCAGAAGTGCAGCGTTTGCCTGTGTACTCTCAGCTTTGCTATCATGACAACTTCGAGAAAAAATACAGATCATAGAATCATACAATAAAGAAGAATGCCTTTGACTCATGTTAGGATCGCTAAAAATACCCGACTGTCTGCATCATGGATATGATAGATTGAGTGGATCCTTAGAAGAGTATAAAGGCAGTAGGAATATACTTAAGAGGGAAATCATGAGGGCAAAAAAGGGGACATGAGATAGCTTTGGCAAATAGAGTTAAGGAGAATCCAAAGGGTTTTTACAAATACATTAAGGACAAAAGGGTAACTAGGAAAAGAATAGGGCCCCTCAAAGATCAGCAAGGCAGACTTTGTGTGGAGCCACAGGAGATGGGAGAAGAAATTAATTGAGTATTTTGCATCAGTGTTTACTGTGGAAAAGGAAATGGAAGGTCTAGAACATAGGGAAATAGATGGTAACATCTTAAAAAATGTCCATATTACAGAAGAGGAAGGGCTGGATATCTTGAAACACATAAAAATGGATAAATCCCCAGGACCTGATCAGGGGATTTATCCACCAAGCTCAGAGTTAGAACAAACAGAGTTGTTGTCTCTGGTTTGTTACCCATGCCACGTGATAGAAAGTCGAGGAATAGGAGAGAGAACAGTTAAATGCGTGGCTACAGGAATGGTGCAGGAGGAGGGGATTCCGGTATCTGGATAACTGGGGTTCTTTCTGGGGAAGGTGGGCCCTCTATAAACAGGATGGTCTACACCTGAACCTGAGGGGCACCAGTATCCTTGGGGGAAGTTTGCTGATGCTCTTTGGGGGGGTTTAAACTAACTTTGCAAGGGCATGGGAACCTAGACTGTAGCTTTTGGGTGCAAGACCTGGAGTGTAGGGAGGTTAGGAACATGGCATCAATCTTGAAGGACGGTACCTGTAAACAGGAAAGTGGCTTGAAGTGTGTATACTTCAATGCAAGAAGTATACGAAATAAGGTAGGTGAACATGCAGCGTGGGTTGGTACCTGGGATTTCGAAGTTGTGGCTATTACGGAGACATGGTAGAACAGGGACAGGATTGGCTGTTGCAGGTTCCAGGGTTTATATGTTTTAGTAGGGACAGAAGTGGGGGTAAAAGAGGGGGAGGTGTGGCATTGCTTGTCAAAGATAGTATTACAGCGGTGGAAAGGACGATGGATGAAGGCTCGCCATCTGAGGTAGTTTGGGCTGTGGTTAGAAATAGGAAAGGTGAGGTCATCCTGTTAAGAGTTTTCTACAGGCCTCCTAATAGTCCTAGAGATGTAGAAGAAAGGATTGCGAGGATGATTCAGGAGAAGAGTGAAAGTAATACGGTGGTTGTTATGGGGGACTTTAACTTTCCAGATATTGACTGGGAAAGCTATAGCTCGAGTACATTAGATGGGTCGGTGTTTGTCCAATGTGTGCAGGAGGGTTTCCTGACACAATATGTAGACAGGCCAACAAGAGGTGAGGCCATACTGGATTTGGTTCTGGGTAACGAACCAGGCCAGGTGTTAGAATTGGAGGTAGGTGAGCACTTTGGGAACAGTGACCACAATTCGGTGGCTTTTACTCTAGTGATGGAGAGGGATAAGTGTGCATTGCAGGGCAAGAGTTATAGCTGGGGGCAGGGAAATTATGATGCGGTGAGGCATGACTTAGGATGTGTGGCTTGGAAAGTAGGTTTCAAGGGAAGGGCACAATCGATATGTGGAGTTTGTTCAAGGAGAAACTATTGAGTGTCCTTGATAAGTATGTACCTGTCAGGCAGGGAGGAAAGGGTCGTGTGAGGGAACCATGGTTTAATAAGGAATTGGAGTTCCTTGTTAAAGGGAAGAGGGCGGCCTATGTAAAGATGAAGCATGAAGGTTCAATTGGGGCGATTGAGAGGTATAAGGTAGCCAGGAAGGATCTGAAGAGAGAGCTAAGAGCAGCAAGGAGGGGACATGAAAAGTCCTTAGTTGGTAGGATTAGGGAAAACCCAAAGGCTTTCTATAGGTATGTCAGGAATAAAAGAATGACTAGGGTAGGAATAAGTCCAGTCAAGGATAGTAGCGGGAAGTTGCGTGTGGAGGCTGAAGAGATTGGGGAGACACTGAATGAATACTTTTCGTCAGTATTCACTCAGGAACAGGACATTGTTGCCGATGTGAATATTGAGTCACAATTAATTAGAATGGATGGCTTTGAGGTATGTAGGGAAAAGGTGTTGGAAATTCTGGAAAGGGTGAAAACAGATAAGTCCCCTGGGCCTGATGGCATTTATCCTAGGATTCTCTGGGAAGCAAGGGAGGAGATTGCAGAGCCATTGGCCTTGATTTTTATGTCCTCATTGTCTACAGGAATAGTGCCAGAAGACTGGAGGATAGCAAATGTGGTTCCCTTGTTCAAGGAGGGGAGTAGGGATTACCGTAGTAACTATAGGCCGGTGAGTCTCACTTCTGTTGTGGGCAAAGTCTTCGAGAGAATTGTAAGCGATAGGATTTATGAACATCTGGATAGGAATAATGTGATCAAGGATAGTCAGCATAGTTAAGGGCAGGTAGTGCCTCACAAACCTTATTGAATTCTTTGAGAAGGTGACTAAGGAGGTGGACGAGGGTAAACAAGTAGATGTGGTATATATGGATTTTAGTAAGGCGTTTGATAAGATTCCCCATGGTAGGCTACTGCAAAAAATACAGAGGTATGGCATTGAGGGTGCTTTGGAGGTTTGGATTAGGAATTGGCTGGCTGGAAGAAGACAGAGGGTAGTAGTTGATGGTAAAGGTTCATCTTGGAGTGCAGTTACTAGCGGTGTTCCGCAAGGATCTGTTTTGGGACCATTGCTGTTTGTCATTTTTATAAATGGCCTGGAGGAGGGGCTAGAAGGTTGGCTGAGCAAGTTTGCGGATGATACGAAAGTCAGTGGAGTTGTTGACAGTGAGGAAGGGTGTGGCAGGTTACAGCAGGATATAGATAAGCTGCAGAGCTGGGCAGAAAGGTGGCAAATGGAGTTCAATGTAGCTAAGTGTGAAGTGATTCACTTTGGTAAGAGTAACAAGAAGATGGGGTACTGGGCTAATGGTCGGATACTTGGTAGTGTGGATAAGCAGAGGGATCTTGGTGTCCATGTACACAGATCTTTGAAAGTTGCTACCCAGGTAAATAGTGCTGTGAAGAAGGCATATGGCGTACTGGCTTTTATTGGTAGAGGAATTGAGTTCCAGAGTCCTGAGGTCGTGTTGCAGTTGTATAAGACTCTGGTGCGGCCGCATCTGGAGTATTGTGTGCAGTTTTGGTTGCCATACTATAGGAAGGATGTGGAGGCACTGGAACGGGTGCAGAGGAGGTTACCAGGATGTTGCCTAGTATGGTAGGAAGATCGAATGAGGAAAGGCTGAGGCACTTGGGGCTGTTTTCATTGGAGAAAAGAAGGTTTAGGGGTGACTTGATAGAGGTGTACAAGATGATTTGGGGTTTAGATAGGGTTGACCATGAGAATCTTTTTTCCACGTATGGAGTCAGCTATTACGAGGGGGCATAGCTTTAAATTAAGGGGTGGTAGGGGTTTCGGACAGATGTTAGGGGTAGATTCTTTACTCAGCGAGTCGTGAGTTCATGGAATGCCCTGCCAGTAGCAGTGGTGGACTCTCCCTCTTTATGGGTATTTAAACGGGCATTTGTTAGGCATATGGAGGATAGTGGGCTAGTGTAGTTTAGGTGGGCTTGGATCGGCGCAACATCGAGGGCCAAAAGGCCTGTACTGCGCTGTATTTTTTCTATGTTCTATGTTCTATGTAGGTGTACCCTAGAAATCTGTGGGAAGCTAGAGAAGTGATTGCTGGGCCTCTTGCTGAAATATTTGTGTCATCAAAAGTCACAGGTAAGGTGCTGGAAGACTGGAGGTTGGCTAATGTGGTTCCGTTGTTTAAGAAATAGGGTAAGGACAAGCCAGGGAACTAAAAACCAGTGAACCTGATGTCGATGGTGGGCACTTTGTTAGAGGGATCCTGACGGACAGGATGTACATTTATTTGGAAAGGCAAGGATTGATTAAGGATAGTCAACAGGGCTTTGTGTGTGGGAAATCATGTCTTACAAACTTGATTGAGTTTTCTGAACAAGTAACAAAGAGGATTCATGAGGGCAGAGCAGTAGATGTGATCTATATGGACTTCAGTAAGGCATTTGACAAGGTTCCCCATGGGACCTGGTGAACAAGATTAGATCTCATGAAATACAGGGAAAAGTGGCTCATGGATACAGAAGTGGCTCAAAAGTAGAATTCAGATGGTGGTGGTGGAGGATTGTTTTTCAGACTGGAGGCCTGTGACCAGTGGGGTGCCACAGGGATCGGTGCTGGGTCCTCTACTTTTTGTCATTTATATAAATGATTTGGATGTGAGCATAAAAGGTATGGTTAGTAAGTTTGCAGATGACACCAAAATTGGAGGTGAGTTGGACAGTGAAGAAGGTTACCTCAGATTACAACAGGATCTTGACCAGATGGGCCAATGGGTTGAAAAGTGGCAGATGGAGTTTAATTCAGATAAATGCGAGGTGCTGCATTTTGAGAAAGCAAATCTTAGCAGCACTTACACACAATGGTAAAGTACTAGGGTGTGTTGTTAAACAACGAGACCTTGGAGTGCAGGTTCGTAGCTCCTTGAAAGTGGAGTCACAGATAGATAGGACAGGAAAGGAGGCATTTGGTATGCTTTCCTTTACTGGTCAGAGTATTGAGCACAGGACATTGGTTTGGCCACTTTTGGAATATTGCATGCAAATCTGGTCTCCTTCCTATCGGAAAGATGTGAAACTTGAAAGGGTTCAGAAAAGATGAACAAGGATATTGCCAGGGTTGGATGATTTGAGCTATAGGGTGAGATTGAATAGGCTGGGGCTGTTTTCCCTGGAGTGTTGGAGGCTGAGAGGCAACCTTATAGAGGTTTATGAAATCATGAGGGGCATGGTTAGTATAAATAAACAAAGTCTCTTCCCTGGGGTGGGGGAGTCCAGAACTAGAGGGCATAGGCTAAGGGTGAGAGGGGAAAGATATACAAGAGACCTAAGGGGCAACTTTTTCATGCAGAGGGTGGTGCGTCTAGGAATGAGCTGCCAGAGGAAGTGGTGGAGGCTAGTACAATTGCAACATTTAAAAGGCATCTGGATGTGTATATGAACAGAAAGAGTTTGGAGGGATATGGGCTGGGTGCTGGCAGGTGGGACTAGATTGGGTTGGGATATCTGTTCGGCATTGACAGGTTGGACTGAAAGGTCTGTTTCCGTGCTGTACATCTCTATGACTCTAAGTCACTCTTTCCCACACTAGGCCCACATCTCTGACTTACCCATTTCTCACCTATTGTTCATCCCAAGATTTCAGGAAGAATGACGGATCAGTGGACTTAGCACCAATCTCTGTGGCACACTGCTGGTTACAGGCCTCCAGCCCGAAACACAACACACTACCACCACCCTCTGTTTTCTACAGTCAAGCTAATTTTGTATCCATTTTGGCTAGCTCTTTCTGGATCCCGTGAGATTTAACCTCACTCAACAACTCACAATGCAGTAACTTATCAAAGACCTTGCTGAAGTCCATGGAGACAATATCTACTGCATTGGATCTACTTTCTTGGCTACCAAAAAAACTCAACTAAATTGGTGAGACACAATTTCCCACACACAAAGCCACTCTGATTATTCTAAATGAGCCCTTGACTCTTCAAATGCCTGTGGATCCTGCCCTCAGAATCCCCTCTAACAACTTCTCCACCGTGAACATAAGGCTCAATGGTCTGCAGTTCCCTGGCATTTCCTGACAACCTTTCTTAAATAACGGCACAACATTAGTGACCCTTCAATCTTCGGATATTTCACCTGTGACTATCCATGATACAAATATCTCTGCTAGGTGGTCTGCAAATTTCCTCTCCAGCCTCCCACAAAGTCCTGGGATATGCTTCTTCAGGTCCTGGGGATTTATCTACCTTAATGTGGTTTAAGACTCCAGCACATCCTCTTCTGTAAAGTGGACACTCTTAGACATCCCTATTTATTTCTCCAAGTTCACGAGCACATATACCTTTCTTGACGGCCACTTGTGGCTCTGCATGTAGATGGCCTTGTTGATCTTTAAGAGGCCTGATTCCCTCCTTAGTTACTCTTTTGCCCTTCATGTTGAATCTCTTTGGGTTCTCCTTTATCTGGCAATGTCATCTTGTGTCCCCTTTAACCCCTCCTGATTTCTCTCAAGTGTACATTGACACCTCTATACTTCTCAAGGACTTCACTTGATCTCAATTGCCTATACATGTCATATGCCTCCTTTTCAGGACCAAGGCCTCAATAATTCATGTCATCTAGGGTTCCCTACTTCTGAAAGCCTTACCCTTGGTGGCCCTTAAACCTCATTAACTCACTGATGAAAGCCTCCCACTCACCAGATGTCTGCAAACAGCTTCTCCCAATCAACTTTTGAAAATTCCTGTCTAACACCATTAAGATTGGCCTTACCACAATTTTGAACTTTAACTTGTGGACAAGACCTATCTTTCTCTCCATTACTATTTTGAAACAAGCGCAAATATGGTCACTGGTCCCAAAAGTGTTCTCCTACTAACACTTGTCACATGCCATGCCTTAGTTCCTAAGAGGTCAAGTTTTGCTCCTTCCCTAACTCCATGAGAGATTCTTCTTGATCACACTGAACAAACTTCTCTCCACTCAAGCCCACTATAACAATCCCAGTCCAGCTCTTAAGTCACACATTCATCAGTGAAATCTTCCTATTCCTAACCTCGTAACTCTTGCTCATGATCAATTGTTTGTAAAGGATTTATTAACATTATGTGTTAGTTTATTTAAAACAGCAAATCACATTATAGATCATGCTGTCAAAAGTACTGCCAACTGATTTCTACGTGCAACCTGCAGATCCAAGTGGATGAACTGCGGGCAGAGTCATACACATCAAGTCAAGACGTGACAAACAGAGTGAGACAGAGACAGACCTACGGCCGGGGTGGGGATGGGGGGGGAGTGAGAGTGAGAGAGAGCGCGAGAGAGAGAGAAAGCAAGAGCGAGAGAGACAGAGAGACATACAGAGAGCAAAACAATAAGACAACAAGAAAAAGGCAGGAATACTTAAAGCGAAGAAGCAAAATACAGAGAAACAGATAGGGAAAGATTCAGAGTGAGAAACAGAAGGTGCCAGAGAGAGACAAACAAAAAGGGAGAGGGAGAAAGAAAGAAAAAGTCAGTGATTAGAAGCAGGGGAGGGTGTCAGGTAAATCCATTGATTTTTGCTCCCTCTGATGGATGTAGCACAGAATTAGAACTTTATTTTTAATACTTTGGGGGATGTAGTGTCCCTGAAAGGGTCCATTGCTGATCTGTAACTGACCATGAGAAGTTAGTGGTCAGTTGCCTTCCTGATCCTCTGTGATCATTTGGCATAGAGAAATGCACAGTGGTGTTGGGGAGAATTCCAGGGCTTTGACCCAGCAAAACAGAAGGAACAACGATATATTTCCAAGTCAGGATGGTTAGTGGCTTGCAGTGGCATGCTCCACATAACCAATCAATAGATAGATATAACTGAGATCCTTGCAGGTTTCTATGGCCACAGCTTAGAACTTAGAACATTGTTCCATTCCTCTGCGAGACGCCATGCACAACACTCTCTGAGACATGAATGACATACTCGGTGCTCTGTATTTCCTCCTAAATTGGAAATATTCATCAATTTTGCTTCCAATTTCCACCCTGCTCTCACCTTCGCCTCATTTATCTCTGGCTCCTCTCCCTTCGATATGTCTAGGTAACAGTCCACATTAGCAGCTATCGATTCTCCGCAGGTGACCTTTATCCATTCCTTTGTCTCAGCTGTAGTTTTATCATCTCTGGACTCCATTTAACATTTACTCCTGTCCTCTTCCCCCACACCATCTTCAGCATATATGCCAACGTTTTCCTAACAACAAACATTTCTGAAGAAGGGCTACTAGTCCTGAAACATCAACTCTGCTTTCTCCCCCCCGATACTGCGAGTCCTGCTGAGTTTTCAGCAATCTCTCTTTATGTTTCTTATGCATTTTTACACATTGCTGCCAATGTCCATGAGATGCAGAACACAATTCAGCTGAGTTGCCTTGGTTTCCAAGAGGAAACTGTAGTTGACAAATCGGTTTGAGGTGGCTGAGGCCGTAATTAGCTGTGTCGACACTGGCTGAATGAGTGGGTTTGAAATAGCTGCATTTTGACATTTTTTTCAACAAGATGTCACACTGAGGTAGCATGAGACTCTGGGGAATTGGAGGACTATGTTAACATAGAATCTCTTTAGTGTGGAAGCAGGACATTTGGATCACCGAGTCCACACCAACCCACTGTCTACCATGTTCCTGGAACCCTGCATTTCCTATGGCTAATCTAACCTGCACATCATTGGGTGCGTTGGCCAATTTAGCATAGCCATCTTTGGACTGTGTGAGGAAACCCACGCAGACACAGGGAGAATATGCAAACTCCACACAGTCGCCTGAAGGTGTAATTAAACCCAGGTCCTGGTGCTGTGAAGCAGTAGCACCAACCATTGAGTCAATGCATTGCCATGGAGTGAGGATTAGGTCAAAGACAGAATACTGAGAGAATGAATACAGGGGACATTTTCAGAATTGGCAGACTGTGACAAGTGGATTACTCTAAGGATCTGTCCTGTGGTCTCAGCTATTTACAACCAGATCATAACATGAATGATTCAGCATTGTCCACTTGGGACTAATGACATTCAAAGTCAGTTTAAAAATACAATGCATGCAAGAAACTTCACAACACTTCTGTTACATTAAAGACCTCTGCAAACCCGTTGCTCTAAGATTGACACAGATCCCTCTTAAATTCAAGGAATTCAGATCTAATTGAAGAGATCCCACTGATGTCTTCAGCTGACAGGACTGCTGGACAAGTCAGGATGCCAAGTGAATGCTGAATTGATAGATTATGTCGAGACTGGGGTGCTGGAAAAGCACAGGTCAGGCAGCATCCGAGCAGTATTTTGAGCAAGAGCCCTTCTCCTGCTCCTCAAATGCTGCCTGATCTGCTGTGCTTTTCCAGCACTCCCACTCTCAACTCTGATCTTCAGCATCTGCAGTCCTCACTTTCTCAGAGTTGATAGATTACATGTTGACCTTGTGCTTAATCACACAGACTGCACATTGTACTTAATAAAAGAATAGATGTCAATTACCCAAAAACCGATAAAAAAAAACAAATGTGATGCCTCACTGGGACTTGAGATCACACCTCAGTATTCCTGGAGTTAGCATAAAAGTTACAGGTCTTATACGAGTAAGTAATCATCTCCAATGTTCCTGCTTTTTAGGTTGATAGAAATCTCAGCCCACATTTCTGTACTTGATAACAGATCAATAGATTCCAGCTGCAGATATAATAATTACTGTTGACATACAACTCTACTGCTAAAATCCTAAACTCATTATAAAAATATCCAACACACACACATACAGATACACATACTGACAGACAAAAAAACGAGTGGGGTCATGGGCAGAAGGGAGGATTGGAAAAGTCTTTCAATGGTAGTTGAACAGTCCCTTCAGCATGGGACTCACCAAGATACCCAGAAGACTTTGGAGCCGAAATTAAGCCATTCAGCCCACGAAGTCTGCTCTACCATTCAATCATGGCTGATAAGTTTCTCAACTCCATTCTCTAACTTTCTCTCCATTAACTCTTGATTCCCCTGACAATCAAGAACCTATTTATCTTTATCTGAAATATATTCAATAATCTAGCCTCCACAGCCTTCTATGGAGTGAATTTCACAGATTCACCTCTCTCTGGCCGAGGAATTTTCTCCTTCTCTCCATTCTAATGGGTCTTCCCTTTACCCGAAGGCTGTGCCCTCAGGTCTTAGTCTCCCCTACCAATGCAAACATCTTCCCAACACCCACACAATCCAGGCCATTCAGTATTCTGTAAGTTTCTATTAGATGACCCCTCATCCATCTAAACTCCACTGAGTATAGACCCAGAGTCCTCAACATTCCTCACATGTTAAATTTTTCATTCCTGGGACCATTCTCATGCATCTACACTGAAGATGCTCCAGGGCCAGTACATCCTCCCTGAGATATGGGGCCCAACACTACACAATATGCCAAATGTGGTCTGACCAGAACCTTATAGAGCCTCAGAAGTACATCCATGCTTTTATATTCAAGTCTTCTCAAAATAAATGCCATCATTGCATTTGCCTTCCTAACTATTGACGCAACATGCAAGTGTACCTTGAGAGAATCCTGGACTAAAACTCCCAAGTCTCTTTGCACTTCAGACTTCTGAATTTTCTCCCCATTTATAAAATAGTCCATGCCTCTATCCTTCCTACCAAAGTGCATAACCTCACACTTTCCCACATTGTCCAAATCTTTCTGCAGCCTCCCCACCTCTTCAATGCTACATGTCCTCTACTTGTCTTGTACCATCTACAAACTTTGCCAGAATGCCCCTCGAGATCATTAATGTATTAAGTGAAAAGTTGTGATTCCAACACTGAGCCTTGCGGAATACCACCTGTCGCTGGCTTCATCTTAAGAAAGAACCTTGTATTCACATTCTCCGCTTTCTGCCAGCCAGCCAGGCTTTTATCCATGCTAGCACCTTGCCTCCAACACCACGGACTCTTATCTTACTCAGCAGCTTCCTGTGCAGCACCTTGTCAAAGAATTCTAGATAGATAACATCCATTGGCACCCCTTCGTCTCACCTGCTCATTACCTCTTCAAAGAACTCCAGAAGATTTGTCAGATATAACCTCCCCTTGATGAAACCATGCTGACTTTGCCCTATTTTATCATACATTTCCAAGCATTCAGAAATCTCATCCTTCTCAATTTATTCCAGAATCTTACACATGATCAAGGTTAGGTTAATCAGTCTGTAACTTTTCAGTCATCTGGAACCCTCCCTGACTAGAGCAATTCCTGAAAGATTGCACTAATGCCTCTATCTCTTCAGCTATTTCCTTTCAGAACTTTGGGGTGTAGTCCATCTGGTCCAGGTGGTTTATCCATCTTCAGGCCATTCAGCACCTTGTCCTTAGTAATGGCACCAAATGCAGCTCTGGCCTCTCACTCTCCTGAATTTTTGGGATATTATGCATATCTTCCACCATGAAGATTGATGCAAGGTAATATTCAGCTCCTCAGCCACTTCCTTGTTTACTACTATCTCTTCAACGTCATTTTCCAATAGTCCATTGTCCACCTTTGCCTGTTATATATTTAAAGAACCTCTTAGACTTCCTTGAAATTACTGGCTAGTTTATCCTCATACTTAATCTTCTCCCTTTCGTTTTTTGGTACCCTCTGTTGGTTTTTGTAAGCTTCCCAACTCTCTGGTCTCCCACTATCCTTTGCTACATTATATGCTTTCTCTGTAACAAACTGTAACAAACATGATATTGGACAAACAGGCAGAAAACTAGCCACCAGGATACATGAACACCAACTAGTCACAAAATGACATGACCCACTCTCACTAGTATCGTCACATACAGAGGAGGAAGGACACCACATCATCTGGGACAACCCCCATCTGAGGGACAAGCCAAACAGAAACATGCACAAGAATTCCTAGAAGCATGGCATTCCAACTGGAACTCTATCAACAAACACATTGACTTGGATCCCACTTACCACCCCCTGAGAAAAAGAACAGGAAAGGGCATCACCATAGGAAATGACGTCACCACAGGAAATGACATCACCAACCAAAGGAAACTCAAACATATAAATAGAAAGCAGGCTACACCACCAGTGCTTCATTCGGAGACTCACTGAAGGTTATACCTAGTATGGTGACGAAACATCTGAAAATGAACCTTCCAGCACAGTGAGCAAACCTACATCCCGAACCTCAACCTGAGCTGCAAATCTTCTCAAAACTCTTTCTCTTTTGCTTTTATGCTATCCCTGACTTCCCTCATCAGCCACTGTTACCTTATCCTCCCTGCACCTTGCTTCTTTTTCCTCAGGATGAATCTCTGCTGTGTCTCCTGAACACCACCCTGAAACTTCTGTCATTGCTTTTCCACTTTCTTTCCTGCTCAGCTTTCCTGTTATGATTGGACACATGAGATCGCAGACTGAAACTTGGTTTGACAGAATCACATTTTATCTGCTATTTTCAATAAAGTGGTCTCTCAGAAACACAATGTTGCAGATTTGGGTTTAACAAATTTATTACACTGAAGAACTAAAGATAAAATTGAATGAATTTATACATAGCACATGTTGAGATTCTGAAACACAATAAATATGGTTAAAGCATAATCCCCCAAATAGTACATTACAGAACTTAGAAACATTTCTTTACAAACATATCTAGAATGTTCTACCAGAAAACCAAATCATGGAATTTTATAGTACAGGAGGCCATTCAATCCATTGAAGTAAAAGCAATGACTGCAGATGCTGGAAACCAGAGTCTAGATTAGAGTGGCGCTGGTGTTCCTGATGAAGGGATCTTGCCCGAAACGTCGATCCTCCTGCTCCTCGGATGCTGCCTGAACCGCTATGTTTTTCCAGCACCACTCTAATCTAGACCCCACATTCAATCTATTCAACCCAACACACAAGTGGTATGCAATTACTTCAAAATTTAAAAATTGAATTTAAAATAAGTGACATTAAAATATATACAACTCACATCACGTGGCTTCTAAATAACAGACTCCTTAGTTTCAGTTGCCATGGGCTGTGGACACAATTCAAGGAGTCTCACCAAATCTGCCCCCATGAACTTTTGCTCATGTAAGAAGGAACTACTGGTCTCCGAACTCAATACTGATGCATGTTAACTGAAAAAGAATCAATGTTTTACGAAATAAATTTTTAAAAATTGCTGACTACAGATTCAACTGAACTAAAAACAAACTTAATTGTCTAACATGATTATTCTCCCTGTCTGAAAACATCTTATTCCATTAACACTCTGGGGGCCTTTGTAGTCATCCACAATTTGATTAGGTTACTTGTTCCAGAAGGAGTCTAAATGTTTCTTTTCCTTCAGAAAACCCCTCATGAACAGCACCATCACACATATTTTAAAAATCTAAACTTCATAAGTGGTGTATTAAAATATGCAACTCATAAATGTTTCATCAGAGCAGCACCTTGTCAATGATGGGGTTCAGAGTACAAACCTTTGGCCAAATTTTGGGTGAGTTTCGACAGATTGTTGATCACCTTGTGAATGGCATCGACTAAGGGAAGGGAAGGGGAGGGGTGGAGAAGGGAAAGGGAGAAGGAAAGCTTCATCATACATGGCTGGGAGGACTTGATCCAGAGATCCTACCTATAAACCCCATCCTGCACTCTCTCATTTGCACACAGTATCTCATCCAGTGAAAACCTATCTCAGAGTTCCTTGGCTGAACAGGAGTCTTGCTGAACAAAGTGACATGGTGTTGAGTTTTTCATCTAGCACTCATCAGGACAGATGCAGGAATTCCAAGTTTCAAAGGGAACAACAATTTATACTGTTTGAGAAACAGAGACTAATTGGTTAGCAACTGAACTCTGAATGGTTGAAATGTTGCCAAGGAGAATGTGACAGTGAAGAGTTACTGCTTTCCTGACACTTTTGTTTCAGAAAAGGAAATGAGTCACATTCCAACTAACAGCACCCATCCCCCAAAGAGCCTACCCCTCACGTTACCCTCTCTCCACCAACCTCACAGCACCCTCCCTCTCAGTCCCCACCCCCATCGGACTCTCCTTATATCTACCATGACATCCTACATCCCTTCCATTTGCTGTCTCCCCTCATTCTACAGCCATCAGACCCTCACAGCCGCAGACCCTTCACATCCCCCACCCCCATGCCCATCCCTCTATCCATTTACTCCTCCCTCTCACTCTCCTACCTCCTTATCCCACATCCCCTCCTGTTCCCCCTCACTCTCCTACTCATCCCACAGACCCTCACATCACCCCACCCTTCCATCTCTGTGTCCTCACAATTCTCATTTCTTCCCCTCACATGCCTCTCCCTCATTTCTCTCCTCATTCTCCGCTACACATATCTCCCATCTCTTCCTTCTCCATCCATCCACTCACGTTCCCTCAGGCCACCAATCCCTCTCTCTCCAACTCTTGCCCGTCACATCCATCTCCTTCTCATCACACACTCCCGTCCAAACCCCCAACCCTCAGCCTTTCTCCATCTCCCTCCCCATCATTCTCCCGACTCCACATCTTTCTCCCCCTCTCTCCTCAATTTTTCAACCCCTCCATCTTTCTCCCCGCACTTGACATGTTTTCTTCCTTTTCCATCTTTCTTCCCCTCCCCATTTCCCTCCTTCCCAACTGTTCATCGCCAACACCCCCCTCCCCGTCTTCCTCCTTCCCAATCTCCCCTCTCCCTCTCCCACGGGTCACGCGCTCTCTCTGACGGCGGAGAAATAACGGTTAATATTCTCCCGCCAAAAATAACCGTCACCAAAAATAGGGAACGCGAAAGAGCGGGCGGGGCCAGAGGGAAGGGGCGGGGCAATATGTATGGGGACGTTTCCAGAAGAAGCGGCTGAGGTCCCGCACATGCGCTCAACGGCCGCGCTCGCGCTGATCCGCAATTTCCCGCCCTGACCAACGGTCCCGGAGTGGCGCCAACGGGGAGGTGGGCTTCCTCAGCAAAACCCCTCATCCCGGCAAGGCGGCGGCAAGGCAGCATGGTCCCAGCGGACGTTCTTGTTATTTCTTTCATGCATTTTCCTCGCTTTCAGGAGAGGAGTGTGAGGGTGACCCGAGCACCTGAGTGGGGTGTGGGGGTGACCCGAGCACCTGAGTGGGGCGTGGGGGTGACCCGAGCACCTGAGTGGGGTGTGGGGGTGACCCGAGCACCTGAGTGGGGCGTGAGGGTGACCCGAGCACCTGAGTGGGGCGTGGGGGTGACCCGAGCACCTGAGTGGGGTGTGAGGGAAGCCGAGCACCTGAGTGGGGTGTGAGGGTGACCCGAGCACCTGAGTGGGGCGTGAGGGTGACCCGAGCACCTGAGTGGGGCGTGAGGGTGACCCGAGCACCTGAGTGGGGCGTGAGGGTGACCCGAGCACCTGAGTGGGGTGTGAGGTAAACAGAGTACAAGAGCAGACGGAGTGAGAAACCTGAGTACTGGAGTGGTGCGTTAGGAAATCAAACGCTAGAGCGCAAAGAGAGGAAGCCCAAGTGCTGGTGTGGACTATCAGTAAATCCGACTCCGGGAGCAGAGTGTGAGAAAACTGAAGTCCTGAGGCAACCTGAGTGGGGTCTGAGGAAAAAGTGAGGACTGCAGATGCTGGAGATCAGAGCTGAAAATGTGTTGCTGGAAAAGCGCAGCAGGTCAGGCAGCATCCAAAAAGCAGGAGAATCGATGTTTCGGGCATGAGCCCTTCTTCAGGAAAGCACCTGAGTGAGGCTGAGGAAACCAGAGTACCAGAGCAGAGTGTGAGGAAACCTGCAACCAACTCAGCTAAATGTTACTTGTTTTCAATTTCTCAGCACACTGAGACTGCTAGCAAGTCATACGTCAGATACTTGTAAGCTGTCAGTGCAAAATAGTATTCACACTCTTAAAGACACTGGATATGCCTTCAACTTCATAAAGGGAGTGAGAGGGCAACCCGAGTACCAGAGCAGGGGTGACGCAGAATAATGAATGCTGGACCGGACTTAGTAACCGGAGTACCGGGCTGTCGTGTGAAGAATCTGGAGTACCGTAGCAGAGTGTGAGGTGAACCAAGTACAGGAGATGGTGCATTTAGGAAACCCGAGTACCGGAGTTGTGTGTTTGATGACACGAGTGCCAGAACGGGACCAGGAGAAAACCAAAGTGCTGTAGAGGAGCAGGGGGGCAACCCCGAGTACTGGAGCTGTGTGTTGAGGTAACCCAAGTTCCGGAGCAGAGTGATAGGAAACCCGGGTACTGGAGCGGGCAAAGTGGAATCACAAGTGCTGGAGCAATGCGTGATGAATCCAGAGGACTGGGGCAGAGTGGAGTCAGGGTAAAACCCAGAGTACCGGAGCAGCGTGTGAGGTAACCCAAGTGCCAAACAAGGGATACACTCAGAGTACCAGAGCAAGGCGAGGGAAATCCCCAGTATTGCAGTGCAGCAAGGGGGCAACGCAAGAACCGGAGCAGGGTTGAAGGGGCAAGCACGTACTGGATCTGTGCGACAGGGAAGCCCAAGTACTGGAGTTTAGACTGGGGGAAACCTGAATGTCAGAGCAGGGGCAAGGGGGTCCCCAAAGTACCGGAGGGGCGGATGAGGTAACCCAAGTACTGGACCTGTGCCAGGGAAACACCCTGAGTAGCAGAGTGGTGTAAGACAATCCGCATGCAGGGGCGGAGTGAGGGGAACATCTCGAGTACCAGAGTTGGTTGGGGGAGCAACACCAGTACTGAAGCAGAGCGAAGGGAAGTCATGAGGAGCAGAGTGAGAGGGCAGTCTCCAGTATGAGAGCGGTTCGAAGGGGCAATACAAGTACCACAGTAGGGCAAGGGGAAATCCTGAGTACCAGAGTGAAGCGAGAGGGCAGTCCTGAGTACAGGCACAGTTTGTGAGGTAACCCAAACTTGGGGCGATGGGGAAACACCAGCTCCACGGCAGAGTCAGAAGATCACCCCGACTACTGGAGTGGTGTGTTAAGTAATCCCGAGTACTGGTGTGGGGCGAAGGGGAAACACAAATACTGAAGCTAGTCGAGGAAACCAGAGTACCTGAGCGGGGGAGGGAAATACCAAGTGTCGGAGCTGGGCGAGGATGAAACCTGAGTGCCGGAGTGTTGAGTGAGGAAATCCTGAGTATTGGAGCAGAGTGTGAGGAAACCCTCGTAATGGTGTGGAATCTGAGGGCGGCACGGTGGCACAGTGGTTAGCACTGCTGCCTCACAGCGCCAGGGACCCGGGTTCAATTCCCGACTCAGGCGACTGTGTGGAGTTTGCACGTTCTCCCCGTGTCTGCGTGGGTTTCCTCCAGGTGCTCCGGTTTCCTCCCACAGTCCAAAGATGTGCGGATCAGGTGAATTGGCCTAAATTGCCCGTAGTGTTAGGTAAGGGGTAAATGTAGGGGTATGGGTGGGTTGCGCTTCGGCGGGTCGGTGTGGACTTGTTGGGCCGAAGGGCCTGTTTCCACACTGTAAGTCATCTAATCTAAAAAGTAATCTAATCTAAAGAAACTGAGTAATGGAGCGAAATGTGAAGGAACCTTCGTGCCAGAGTGAAATGTGAGGAAAGCAGAGTACCGGAGAGGTGTGTGAGGAAAATCAACTTCTGGACTGACAAGTGAGGAAACCTGAGTAACATTGAGGAGTGTGAAGAAAATCCATGCATGTGAGTGGAGTGTGAGGAAACGAGCACTTTTTTAAATTTCAAAAATATGTTTTATTCCTAAAATATTTTGATCTGTACAATTGATCATGCCATACATCCGTAAACATTTCATTTCTTGGTATACAGAGACAGAGTAATCATTCATATGTACAGGTCTGTACGATTCCATATTTAGCTGAGGCGTCAATGGAGCCCAAATGACTGCATGGGCCCCCTGTTCCTCTTAGGCAGGCAGATGTTACACGGTGGTCTTTCCCCACCGTGCCTTGGCGGCAGCTGCCCCAAGCTTCAGGGCGTCCTTCAACACGTACTCCTGGACCTTAGAATGTGCCAGTCTTCAACACTCAGTTGGGGTCAACGCCTTCATCTGGAAGATCAACAGGTTTTGGAATGCCCAGAGAGCATCCTTCACCGAGTTGATGATCCTCCAGGCACAGTTGATGTTCGTCTCGGTGTAAGACATGACTTGGCTGGTGGTGAGAAGGGCTCTGCCTGTGAGATCCTTTATGCATGCCTGTACTCTCATCCGCACCGAACGCTGCCCTCGAAGCGGCTGTGGGGGGGATGAGACTCACACACCTCCTTCTGGAATGGGTCTATGCAGACGAAGTCTGGAGAGGAATGCAGTGGTGTTTCTCTAGGTTCGTCCGAGCAGCGCCGTGACGCAGGACTCCGTGATGTACGGTCTGTGAGGAAACATGAGCATCTGAACATAGGTGGAGTAAACCCAAGTAGTGCAGCGAAATGTGAGGAAATCAGAGTTCTGGACTGGAAAGTGAAGAAACCCAAGTAACAACAGAGTGAGAGGAAATCCGAGCACCTGAGCAGAGTGTGAGGAAACCTGAGTAAGAGTCATTTTTGAGGAAAGCTGAGCACCAAAGCGGAATTTGAGGAAAGCCGAGTACTGGAATGGAATGTGACGAAACCCAGGTATTGGAGCAGAAGTTGAGGAAACAGTCCTGGAGCAGGACATAAGCAAACTCTGAATCTAGAGCTGAAGCCAGGTAAACTAAATGCCAGAGTCAGGAAATGAGGACGCTTGAGTGCTGGTGTGGAGTGTGAATAAATCTGAGGACCGAAACAGAATGTGAGTAAATCCGGGCACCTGAGCGGAGTCTGAGGAAACTGAGTAACAGAGCGATTTTTGAGGACAGCAGAGCACCAGAGCCGAATGTGTGGAAACTCTCACGTCAGAATGGAAAGAGAGTAAATCCAAGGACTGGAGCGGAGTGTGAGGAGACCCACAACCAACTCTGGTTTCTGTTTCATAATCAAATGTTAATTTTTTTCAATTTTCCAGCACATTGAGACTGCTAGCGAGTCATACGTCAGGTGCTTGTAAGCTCTCAGTACAAAACACCTTTTACTGTCTCTTAAAGGTACAGTACATGCCTTCAACTTTATAATACGAGCGAGGGGGGGATCCCAAGGACCGGGACGAGGAGGAAACCTGAATACCAGAGTGGAATATAAGTAACTGAAGTACTGGACTGTTGCGTAAAGAATCCGGAGTACCATACTGTTTGGGTTACCTCACAGTCCACTCCAGTCCTTGGATTTACTCACACTCTGCTTTGTCGCTTGGCACCATTGGGGATTGGGTTAAATGAGCACAGGAGCAGACCGAGAGGGAAACCCAAGTATTGGAGCGGTGCATTAAGTAACATGAGTACCAGAACGGTGCATGAGAAAACACTAGTACCAGAACAGGATGAGGAGGAAACCCAAGTAATGGAGCAGAACATGCAGGCAACCCAGAGTATCGGACCGGTGTGTGAGGTAACCAGAGTTCATCATGAAACCAGACAAGTGCAGCAGAACCTGGGGGAAACCAGAGTACCGGAGTAGGGCAAGGGGGAATGCAAGTGCCAGAGCAGTCTGTGATGAATCCGGAATACTGGGGCAGAGTGGGAGGTAAATACAGTGCTGGCGTGTTGCAAGAAGGGAAATGGAGTGCCGGAGCGACGGCAGGGGATCACCATGAGTATCGGAACAGAGTGTGAGGTAACCCGAGTGCAGCGGCGGAAACGGGGAGCACCCTGAGTACCGGAGAATTGTGTGAGGTAACCCAAGATACGGAGTGGGATGAGGGGGAAACCCAAGTACTGGAGCAGGGATGACAGGGAAACCCAAGTACTGGAGTGAAATGTGAGGAAACCTGAGTGCTGGAGCGTAGACTGGGGAAATGCAATCGCCGGAGTAGTGGAATGTGAGGAAACCTGAGTAATGGGGCAGATTTTGAGGCAAGTTGAATACCGGAGTGTGAGGAAATCCAGGTAACAGAGTGGAATGTCAGATAACTGAATGCTGGAGCGGAATGTAAGGAAATCAGAGTGATGGAGGGGAGTGTGAGTAAATCTGAGGAGTGGAGTGGAGCTTGAGGAAACCTGAGCACCTGAGAGGAGCTCGAGTAAACCTGAGCATTGGAGTGGAGCATGAGGACACCCAAGTACCAGAACGTATTGAGGAGATAACCCGAGTAACGGAACAAGCCAATGGAGAATCCCGAGTGCTGTTGGTGCAAGTTGGAAACCTAAGCGCCGGAGCACGGTGAGGGGGACACCCGAGTCCTGATGCAGCACGAGGAAAATGAGTCCCAGTACAATGCAACTTAGTTTATTGCTGCAGAGTTCATGACAGGAGTGAACTGGAGAGGAGCAGGACAGTTGTTGGACTTGTCACTGCTGGTGGGCAGTCAGACTACGTGCTGAGCTGTTATTTGAACCTCTTTTCTGGACTGTCGTGTAAATCCTTTTAACTCTGTTAGAACTATGTTGTCTCGATCTTATTTTGTAGACATTGTAAGTAATGCTCGTACTTTTACTTTTGATTCTGTTTTGTATCCAATATTTGTATCTAATTACTTGTCCCTAAGATGGTGCCATTAAAGGCAGCTGCTGTAAAAACATTTCACTACTCCTGCACTTCTGGACAGCAAGTGACAATAAAGGATATTCTATTCTATTTCAAGAATTTAAAATATCTCTCCATCTGCACTCCATCATCGGTTACCATCACGTTAAAGGCCAGAGGTGTTGGAATTGATCAGTGGGCAAGAAATATCATTGGCTTAGGGTCTTGAGGTCAGAAATACACAGCACCAGTGGGAATGGCAGGAGAGTTGGAGATTGGTACTGATCAACAGGTAGTTCAAGGTGAAAAGATCAAAGGATGTTGGCCATATTCCTGGATCCGATGAGAGTTGGTGACGTGTTACCCGCAGGAGAAGATGAGGCCAATAGATTTTTCTCCTGAAGACATAACCAGTTCCTTCGCAATGATTAAGCCTATTGTCATTTAATGGAAACTTGAAATAATTCATGAGCGGAGTTGATCAGATTCCGTGTAAGTTTGAATAAAGATGGAGAAAATAATTGGACTGAAACTGGTAAACCGTTCTGGATCTGATGGTTTCCAACTTAGGCTGCCATGGGGCACTGATGGGCAAATTGTGGACACACAAATCCTGCTCTCCAAAAGTTTTCCTCATTCAGGATTGCCACATTGGGTGAGGAAAACAACTAATGTCACTGCAACATTTAAAAGAATGTGTGGTTGTGGGTTGTTCACCCATAGCCAGAGCTGGAATGTCTAATTGTCATCTCTGGATTTCATCAAACCTCTCTCAGTCCATGCCTGAAGTGGTAATCTGTCCCTTGAAGAGCATTAAGGTGGATAAATTCCCAAGGCCTGATGATATCTACAGCAGGTTATTGAGAGAGGCAAGGGAGGAGATTGCTGGGGTGTTGACCAAGATCTTTGTATTTTCATGAGCTATTGTAAAGGTTCCAGAGGACTGGTGACTAGCTGATGTTATTCCTGTGTTTAAGAAGGCATAATACTGGAAATTATAGAGTGGTGAGTTTCACATCAGTACTGGGAAACTTGGAGAGAATTCTTACGGATAGTATTTGCACACGTTTGGATAAGCCTGTCTTAATTAGGGATAGTCAAGTTGGTCAATGAGAGTAGAGCAGTGGATTTTGTCTACATGGATTTAAGTGAGATTTTCCTCATGGTAAGCTCGTCCAGAAGATTAGGAAGCATGGGATCGACAGTGTCTTGACTGCGAGGATTCAGAATTTTCATGTCCATAGAAGGCAGAGGGTACTGGCAAAATGGTGTTTTTCAGGTTCGTGATCCATGACTAGTGGGTATTCCACTAGGATCAGTACTGTGACTTTGCTGTTTGTAATATATAAAAATCACTGGGTTAGTAAGTTTGCAGATGTTACAAAGATCAGTGGAGTTGTAAATAGTGTAGGACAAGGGAAGGGGCCATACTAGACCTGGAGTAGTGGAATAAGCCAGGCCAGGTGGTAGAATTTGCAGTAGGGGATTTCTTTGGGAACAGTGACCACAATTCTGTAAGTTTTAGAATACTCGTAGACAAAGATGAGTGTAATCCTCAGGGAAGTGTACTAAACTGGACCAAGGCCAATTATAGAAAAATTAGATAGGAGCTGGGAAATGTGGATTGGACACAGCTATTTGAGGGGAAGTCCACACTTGATGTGTGGGAATCTTTCAAAGATGGGTTGAAGATAGTGCAGGGTAGGCATGTCCTTTTGAAAACAACGGACAGGAAAGGCATAATCTGTCAACCATGGACGACGAGAAGTTGTGCGATGACCCAAGAGGAAAAGGAAGCGTACATAAAGTCCAGGCAGCTAAGAACAGAACGGGCCTTGGAAGGATATCGGGGGAATAGGACCAATGAGGAATCAAGCAGGCTAAAAGGGGTCATGAAATAACTTTAGCAAGCAGAATTAAGGAGAATCCCAAGGCCTTCTATTCTTATATAAGAAGCAAAAGGGTAATTAGAGAAAGGGTTGGTCAACTGAAGGATAAGGAAGGTTGTGTGTCGAAAATGGGTGAGGTACTCAATGATTACTTTGAGTCAGTGTTCACTTGGGGGAAAGGTAGCTGAGAATGCAACAGGTAGATGAAGGTGGGGGGAGAAATTGATAGGTTGGAGAGGAGGATGGTGCAGATGGATGGCAAAGAGAGTGGACAGTTCAAGAGGGCACTGCCGAGTTGGAGGGTTGGGACTAGGATATGGTGGGGGAAGAGGAAGTGAGGAACCTGATGAAATCCTAATTAATCCCATGTGGTTGTAGCGTCAAAGGTGGAAGATGAGGTATTCTTACTCCGGGCGACAGGTGGTTAGGGTTTGGCGATGGAGGAGGCCCGGGAACTGCTTGTCCTTGGTGGAGCAGGAGGGGGACTGGAAGTGTGCCACGGGGCGGTGGTATTTGTTGGTCCGGGTGTCCTAGTGATGTTGTCTGAAACGATCCATAACTTGGCGTCCTGTCTCCGCAATGTAAAGGAGACTACATCAAGCACAACAGATACAGTAGATGATGTGTGTAGAAGTACATGTAAATTTATGTAGGATGTGGAAAGATCTTTTGGAGCCTTGGACAGAGGTGAGGCGGGAGGTGTGGGCGCAGGTTTTGTATTACTTGCAGTGGCAGGGAGGTTGCTAGGAGTGGAGGCTGGATTGATGGAGTGCGTGGACCTGACAAGGGAGTGGCGGATGGAAAGATCTCTCCGGAATGCAGATAGGGATGGGGAAGGAAATGTACCTATGGTGGGGTCTGTTTGCAGGTGGTGGAAATGGCGGAGGGTGATGTGATGTACCTGGAGGTTGGTGGGGTGGAAGGTGAGGACCGGGGGGGGTCTGTCTTTGTTGCGACTGGAGGGGTGGGATGTGGAGGAGATGCGCTGAAGGGCATCGTCGACAACATAGGAGGGGAAATTGCTGTCTTTGAAGAAAGAGGCCACCTGAAATGTTCGCTGGTAGAATTGGGCCTCCTGGGAGTATACGTGGCAAAGACAGACGAATTGGGAATAAGGGATAAGAATTTTACAGGAGGAAGAAACGAAGGAGGTGAAATCCAAGTAGCTATGGGAGTCAGTGGCTTTGTAGTGGATGTCTGTGTTAAGTCTGTCTCTGGAAATGGAGATGGAGAGGTCCAGGAAGGCGAGGGAGCTGCCTTGAGATGGTCCAGATGAACTTGAAGATTATTCAGGGTGGAAGATGTTTGTGAAGTTAATTGAACTGTTCAAACTCCTCGTAGGAGGATGAGGTAGCTCCAATAGAGTTATCGATGTAGCAGAGGAAGCTGAGAGGAGAGTTGACGGTGTAACTGCGGAAGATGGATTTTTCCACTTACCCGACGAAGAGGCAGGCATAGCTGGAGCCCATGCGGGTGCCCATAGCTACCTCTTAGGTCTGGAGGAAGTGGGAGGATTGGAAGGAGAAATTGTTGAGGGTGAGGACCAGTTCAGCCAGGCAGCCGATGCTGCCTGACCTTCTGTGATATTCCAGCACCACACTCTTGACTCTGACCTCCAGCATCCTCAGTCCTCACTTCCTCCTTTATTGGTCAGGGATTTGAATACCAGAATCCATATGTCATGTTGCAACTTTATAAGACTTAGGTTAGGCCACATTTAGAGTATTACTTTCAGTTCTGTTCACCACATCACAGGAAGGATGTGGAAGCATTTGAGAGGGGGCAGAAAAGGTTTACCAGGATGCCGTCTGGATTAGAAGGGATGGGCTATAAGGAAAGGCTAGGGTTGTTTTCTCTGGAGTGGTGGAGGCTGTGGGGAGTCTATAAAATTGAGATGCAAAGACAGGGTGATAGAATCTTTTTGCCGGAGTTGAATTGTCTAAAATGAGAGGGTGTGCGTTTAAGATGAGAGGGAGAAAGTTCAAAGGCGATGTGTGGGACAGAGTGGTAGGAGTCTGGCAAGCGCTGCTAGGGGTGCTGGTGGTGGGGCGTTAGATAATCACGTGAATATGCAAGGACTGGAGGGATGTGAACCAAGGGCAGACAGAAGGGCCTGTATGAGTGCTATATAGTTCTATATTCCACGCCTGAACTTAATCTCTTTACCTCAGAGTACAGTGGGATCATTTTGAAATGATTACCCTGGTGGTTACTCATGTCATATCTGGTGACATGAGAAGAATCAATCATTGGGGACTGAGAACTTTGGAGAAATCGGAGATGGCCAGCAAAAATCAGTAAAACAATTTGTAAAAGGTAAATCTTATCCAATGAAGATCATTGAATGTTTTGGGAGATGTTACTAATGTGGTGAAGAAGAGAATTCTGAGATGTAGAGGGATTGAGATGTATAGATGCATGCAACACATGTATAAGCACACAAGCGCAGCAAGTAATTCAAGAGGCTAATGTGATGCTATATAGTATTACAAGAGAAACTGAACATTAAAATCAAGGATGTTATATTGTAGTTATAAATGGCATTGAAGAGACCACATCCCAAATACTGTGTGCAGTTAGGGTCTTTGCATTTAAGAAAAAATGTAAATACCTTGGTGATAGTTTGGAGGAGTTCATAAAATTGGAATGAATAAGGTAGCTTACAAGGAAAGGTTATGATTTGGAGGAGGTGGTGTTCGACTGGGGTGGACAAAATTACCCTCGTAGAGTTGTGTGACTTTGGGACACTGCCTCAGGAGGATTTGGAGTTCGGGCTGTTCATTATTTTTAATACTGTGGTCTATATAATCGGAACAAGCAGGGGAATCAAAACTTACTGGGGATAGATGAGAAATGTGGAATATGAGATCAGGCAGGGCATTCTTGAATGGTGGAGCAGGGCTGAGGGATGGAATGGCTTCTACTCCCAATTCCTTCGATCGTATGCTCTTAAATATTGCAATGGCAATGCAAACAGGGGAAGGTGTGTTGACACTTTACAAAGCCATTTTTACAGAGCATCCAAAAACAATTAAATATCTAAATGGAAATTATTCAGCCAAAATAATTAAATTGATTCTTCACTGCTGTATTGTGGGAGTGCCGTACTGTCAGAGAGTCAGTACTGAGGGAGTGCCGCACTGTCACAGATTTAGTGCAACAATCTCTCAGCACTATCGGAGGGTCTACCTTGAGGCAGTGTCGCTCTATCAGAGGATCAGTGTTGAGGGAGAGCCGCACTGTTAGATGGTCAGTGCTAAGGGGAGTGCCGCACTGTCGGGTCAATACTGAGAGAGTGCATCGGTATCAGAGAGTCTGTACAGAGGGAGGGCTACTGTCAGAGATTCAGTACTAAATTAGCATTACACTGTCAAAGGTGAAGTATTGCTGTTACCCTGCACTATTGGAGGGTTATTACTGAGGGAATGTGTATTGGTGCTGAGCCAGTTCTGCAGTTGACTGAACTGTTTCATAGGAGAAAGTGAGGACTGCAGATGCTGGAGATCAGAGCTGAAAATGTGTTGCTAGAAAAGCACAGCAGGTCAGGCAGCATCCAAGGAGAAGGAGAGTCCTCTGGGACATCCAAACCAACCAACCCACCCACCCCGTCGCTCAACACTTCAACTCCCTCTCCCACTCCACCAAGGACATGCAGGTCCTTGGACTCCTCCATCACCAGACCATACCAACACAATGACTGGAGGAAGAGCGCCTCATCTTCTGCCTAGGAACCCTTCAACCACAAGGGATGAACTCAGATTTCTCCAGTTTCCTCATTCCCCCCCACCACCTTGTCTCAGTCTAATCCGTCGAACTTAGGACCACCTTCCTAACCTGCAATCGTCTTCCTGACCTCTCCGCCCCCACCCCCACTCTGGCCTATCACCCTCACCTTGACCTCCTTCGACCTATCGCATTTCCAACGTCCCTCCCCCAAGTCCCTCCTCCCTACCTTTTATCTTAGCCTGCAGGACACACTTTCCTCATTCCTGAAGAAGGGCTCACGCCCGAAACGTCGACTCTCTTGCTCCTTGGATGCGGCCTGACCTGCTGCCCTTTTCCAGCAACACATTTTCTGAACTGTTTCATACTCAAATCATGAATTGTACCTTCAAAACTTTTAGACTGTAATTTGTAATCTGATCTGACTGCATTTTTATTGGTAGCCTGTAATGCAAGCAATCTTGTGTTCATTTATTTATTACCATTTTAGTTGAGATTGTCTTCAAGGGAATGTACTTTGGAAAATGAGTTGTCATTGCCCTAATAATCAGGAATTGCTGGAGTCCTGCTTTCTGTGTAGCATAGGGTTATGGTCCTGTCTTGTCCAGTAACACCAGACTCAGTGGTTTTACAAAAACCGTGTGTGATTCAAGGTGCATGATGAGGTTTACCCACTAAGTGGCAAATATGGCATAATGTAAAAAGCTGAATCACATCTTTGTGATCATACAGCCAGTAAAAATGCCTGTTTTTTAAATGCTAGAGATTTCAAGTAGTTATGATATGCTCTCCACAATGAGTCCTCATAGTATCTGCACAGTACTATCTGAGGACCAACCATCCATTCTTCTTCTAGGGGCTATGAAGGATGATAGAAGAGAACCTAGGAAGAGCTGAGAGTTCTGGTCTTGAGCCGGGTAGAATGTGAAAGCAACTTTGACCCAATGGACTAGTAGAAGGAAGAGAACAGATGCAGGAATTAATATGTCTGACTAGTCTTTGTAGAAGTTTAATCAAGATGGAAAGGCATTCCCAATCACAACAGAGAGACAAATTCTTGGAGACAATGTTGAAGAAGGATGTGTAAAATTAAACACAGACAAGAAGCATCTTGGACAGGTCAGGATCAACTCTGAGATGGGATCACCTCCAAGGAACTCCAGTGCATGGTCTTGAGCGATTTCAAACTGTTTCTTGGGAGCGATTCCTGTGGATTTTCAGAAGTTTAGAAAGATTTTCTTGATCTGTGTTGCCCTTACATTGTCTCATTCTTGCATGGTTTGTGCATTCCCATACTTAGCCTTATTGTCAGAATTGCAGTTTATGTAGATATCATCTTCTTGATGTCCATGGACATTATGATTCAATTTCATTTCCCCAACTTTCCTCTGGAGCAGAAACAGAAATGAGCAGAGCGACAATCGTGATCTGTGTTTAGTATTATTGACCCCAATAGAAATTGTACTGACAATAAATCCATTAATTATGCGATTTTTGAGAAGATTTGTAGCTCAGGTTGAGGTTCAGATTGTACGTTTTTTTGCTGAGCCAGGAAGTTTGTTTTCAGACATTTTGTCACCATGCGAGGTGACATCATCAGTGAGCCTCCAGTGAAGTGCTGGTTTTCTGTCCTGCTTTCTATTTATGTGTCTCAGTATGTTGTGGCGAGTGATATCATTTCTGGTTCTTTTTTTTTCGAGAGGTTGGTAAATAGGGTCCAAATTGATGTATTTATTGATGGAGTTCCTGTTTGAATGCCAGGCCTTTAAGAATCCTCTCACGTCTGTCTGTTTAGCTTGTCTAAGGATGGGTGTGTTACCCCAGTCGAAGTGACTGCATTTAAGGATGCTAGTGACAGTGTGTCATGTCTTTTGGTGCTAGTTGGTGTTCATGTATCCTGATGGCTAGTTTTCTGCCTGTCTGTCTAATGTATGACATTCATTTTGCAGATTGTTGAGACAGGGTCCTTTAGGTTCCTCAGTAACTGTTTCAGTGTATTGGTAGGTTTGTGGGCTACCATGATGCCAAGGGGTCAGAGTAGTATGGTAGTCATCTCCGAGATGTCTTTGTATAGTAGTGTGACCGGAGTTTCTGGGCGTGTAGTGTCTACTCGTTTGGATTTGTTGTTTAAGAATCGGCAGACTGTGTTTATCAGGAGCCTGTTGTTCTTGAATGTGCTGTATCTGTATTTTTTTTCTGCTTGTAGTTCCTAGGTGCTGCAGTATGTTGCTGGTTTAAATAATGGCCTGATACATCTCCTTTTGTGATTGTTGGGATGATTGCTTCTGTGGTTCAGTATCTGGTCTGCGTGTATAGCTTTCATGCAGACGCTGGTCTGCAGTTCTCCATTAACTGTTCGTTCCACTGTGACATGTGGGGAGTCTGTTGTTATCCTCTTTTGTGAAATTTATGCCAGTAAGGATGTTGTAGGTTTCCTCTAATTTGTTCTGTTATGTGATGATAAAGGTGTCATCCATGTAGCGGACCCAAAGTTTAGGTTTGATCATGGGGAGGGCAGTTTGTTCACGTCTCTGCATGACTGCTTCTGCTAAGAAGCCTCATTTTGGTGATTCCATGGATGTTCCGTTGATTTTTTTGTAGGTCTTGTCCCTGGTGAATTGGGTAGTAAGGTACAGGTCTACTAGGTTGAGGATGTTGTCCTTGCGATGAAGTTGGTGCTTTCTGGTGTTTGTGTTCCTCTAGTAGTGCGGTCAGTGTTTCTTTGGCCACACTGATGTTAACTGATGTGAATAGGGCTATTATGTCAAAGGAAACCATTATTTCGTCCTCCCCTACCTTGGTGTCTTTGATGTTCAGGAAATCTTGGGTGGAGTGGATTGATTGGCATGAGTCTTCTAGGTATTTCAGTTTTTGGTGCAGTTACTTTGCAGTCTGTATGTCGGTTTGACGGAACATCCATAGTATCACTAATTTACAATTTATACATGTGGTTTGTAAAAATGTGATAGCAGATGTGTTATTGCAGATTTAAAGGAAAAGGTATAGATAAGATTGGGCGGAATCCAAGGTTACTTATGTATGTGTGCAGAAATTAAACTGAATTTAGATTAATGATCTATGTATTTCATTGTAATGGAATTAAGAATTAAAGCTATCTTTTCATTATGATGGTTCATTTTTTTTCTGAAAGGAGAGGTGTTATGAAGTTGAAAGCATGTACTGTACTTTTAAGAGACAGCAACTGCAATCGAGACAAACGCCTGGAGGTTTAATATCTTGCTGCCCAAGAAATTAGGAAACTCTATCAAAGGTACCTTTTCATGTGAAAGATACCCATTGTAAAATGAAAAAAGATGGCCCATGGAGATCTTGAGCCAGAAAAAAAAAGACACAAGATGACAGTGACTGTTTGGTTTTGAAATTAAGTTGATGTAATTTTAATAAGTGTCTTACTGGAACAGCATATTGTTACAGAGTTGGAAGCAGGTAACAAGCAATTAAGAGAAAGGAGGGCTTAGAATTGTGAGTAGTTGTTGTTCAGTTTTAGAGTTAAAAAATAAATTGATGTCATTTTCGCTAAATAATAGAATTTGGGAGTTCTCTGTCACTCATTTTTAACAGATTATGAGGTGAGATGAGCTTTTCTGGATGTTTGGGTTTAAGTAAAAGAAGGGTTCACCTCTGTGTCGTAACAGGAGTCACGTGTCAGCCAGGCCAGGTAAGGGTGATAGATTTCCTTCTCTAAAGGATATTAGTGAATCTGATTGTCCAGTAATTAATAATTATTTGATGGTCATCAGCAGTGAGGTTAGCTTTCAATTCCAGATTGATGGAATGAATTTAAACTCCACCAGCTATTGTGTTGGGAAATAAACCCATGTCACCAAAGAAGCAGCCTGGGACTCTGAATTACTGTCCCATGATAGTACCATGACACCATCATCACCAACCCCAATTGTATAGCTCCCCTCATCTGTGTCATTTGCATCATTATGATCTGGTATTAGATAGCTGAGGCCCCAGTACAAATTCTTGGAACAATGTAAACATCACAGCCTGCCAACCCTGGAAATATCTCCTTTTCTCCTTCTCTCCATTTTCTGTCTGTTAGCCAGTCCTCAATTCACGTTAACGTATCCTCAAATCCCCAGAGTTCCATGAAACCTTTGTGTGACACCTGGTCAAAAGATATGTTAAAATCCAAATATATAATTCTCTGGTTCAGCCAATATTGACACAGCTATTTACAGTCTCACACCTGAAACCAATTTGTCAAACACAGCTTCTTCTCAGAAAGCAAGGTGTCTCTGCCAAATCATATTCTGCCTTTCAAACACAGCGACAGCAGCGGATATCAAATGTTTGATGGTCTGCAGCAACTTGCCAAGGCTCCTTAGTCAGCACCCTCCAAACTCATGATCACTGCCACCTAGGAGGGCATTGACAGCGGATAAGTTGGGACACCACCACCTGCAAGTTCCCCTCCAATCCACTCACCATCCTGACTTGGAAATACATCATCACCCCTTGAGTATTGTGGGGCCAAAGTCCTGGAACTCTTCCTGACATCACTGCATTTCTCTGCACCAAATAGATGACAGAGGATCAAGAGGGTAGCTCACCACCATCTTGTCAGGGGCAATTGTAGATCAGCAATAGATGAATTCAAAACATCTTAACTCTCTGCTGCACCCACCAGAGGGAGTATGAATCAATGGATTTAACACCATTCTTTCCCCCTCTCTCACTGTTTGTCTTTCTCTCGCTCTCTTTTTATCTCTCATTGTCTGTCTCTCAGCTAATTCTCACTTTGAACCTCTGCCGATCTCTACCTATTTCTTGCTTTCTCTCTTTAATTGTTAATATGCCTTTTGCTGTCACGTTGTCTTTATCTCTCGATTTCTCTCTCTCTCTCTCTCTCTCTCTCTCTCTCACACTGTTGGCTGTCTCTCAACTGCACCTGACAGAGGGGCTGCAATCTGAAAGCTTGTGATTTCAAATAAACCTATTGGACTGTAAACTGGTGTCTTGTGACTGTTTTTTTGCCTCTGGCTTCTCCCACTCCTGTTCTGTATTGGTCTCTGTCTTGTCTTGACTTGACATGATGTGTGTGTTGTGTCTCTGCCTGGAGCTAGTCTGCTGTGAGTCTGCAAGTTGCACATAGAAATCAGTTAGTTGACTGCATTGTCTGCATTATAAGCTATAATGTGTTTTGTTATTTTAGGGTTAATCATTCCCAAATGAACAAATTAGCATTAGAGAAGTCTTGTTAAATGAACAGGCACAGCCAGCAGGGGTAGTCAGAGACATGAATCTGAGCCCAGTCTAGTTTCTTGGTCAGTGTGAACAAACCCACAGGCACTATTCCGTGAAAGATCATGATGGAGTTCTCCCTATTCTAGATTAGTGGTGCTGGAAGAGCACAGCAGTTCAGGCAGCATTCAAAGTGCAGCGAAATCGAAGTTTCGGGCAAAAGCCCTTCATCAGGAATAAAGGCAGTGAGCCTGAAGCGTGGAGAGATAAGCTAGAGGAGGGTGGGGGTGGCGAGAACCATGCTTCAGGCTCTCTATACTACTTTCTCCCCACCCCCACCCTCCTCTAGCTTATCTCTCCACGCTTCAGGCTCACTGCCTTTATTCCTGATGAAGGGCTTTTGCCCGAAACGTCGATTTTGCTGCACTTTGGATGCTGCCTGAACTGCTGTGCTCTTCCAGCACCACTAATCTAGAATCTGGTTTCCAGCATCTGCAGTCATTAGTTTTACCCCGGAGTTCTCCCTATGTCTGGGACACAGTTTGGCCCTGAAGCAACATCACTTAAAAACCAAAGGCTGCATTCATTGTCAAGTTGCCATTGGTTGGATCTTGCTGTGCCTAATTTGGTCATAACACATCCCATAGTCCTTCTGCAACTTTTCAGATTTCTGCTTTAAAAACAAATTGTTTTGAATATCCTAAGACTGTGAAAGTTGCTATTGATGTCTAGTTTGAAATTGAAAGCTGAGACCGAAAGGAAGTATTGAAATGGGTGGAACCTCTCTCTTCACAGACGAGCAAATGTTTCCCTGGGATTGACCTCTGCAAACATTGAGATATTTATACCTGAAGTTGTGTTACTAAAACCTGCCATCACTTTTCTAATGATTGACAGTTATTGTGACAATTGACTGAGTCGTATTTGTTGTGTTGCTTGTGCATGACTGGACAATTTTCCATTTTGTTGGGTAGATATTACTTCTGTCATTTTGTGCTGGAACAGCTTGGCTCTGAGTACTACAAGTTTGCAGATAATTGTCAGGGTTCATGGTCTTTGCAGTATCCAATGGCGTCAGTCTTTTTTTTGATATAAAATGGAGAACTGCCATTGTGATGCTGGGGACCTCAGGAGGAGACTGACACAGATAGTCCAGATGGTATTGTTGACTGAAGCTTGTTGCAGATAAATACAGTGTTACGTTTTGCATTGATGTGTGGAGGTTTCCCATAATTCAAGATGGAACATTTGTGAAATCTTCTCCAGAGAGTTGAAAAGTGTGGTGCTGGAAAAGCACAGCAGGCCAGGTGGCATACGAGGAGCAGGAGAATCAACATTTTGGGCATAAGCGCTTCTTCAGGAATGAAAACGGGCTTATGCCCGAAACGTCGATTCTCCTGCTCCTTGGGTGCTGCCTGACTGCTGAGCTTTTCCAGCGCCACACTTTTCAACTCTGGTCTCCAGCATCTACAGTCCTCACTTTCTCCTCCAGAGAGTCGTTTAATTGTCCACCACCATTGAGAACCTGGTTTCTCAGGACTGCAGCACCTAGATCTGATCTATTGATGATGGGATCACTTAGCTCTGTCCGATATTTGCTGCTTATGTTCTTTGACATCCAAATAGGCTAGTCTTGTTGCTTCATCAGGTGGACACCCCATTTTTAGGTCTACCTGGTGTTGCTCCAGGCGTGTCCTCATACACACTCCACTGAACCAGGGTTGATCCACTGGTCTGATGGTAATGCTGGAATGGAGGATATGATGGGTCATGAGGCTAAAGTTTGTAATGGAGTACAGTTCTGCTGTTGATGGTTGATAGCGCTCATGAACGCCCAGTCTTGAGTTGCGAGATTAGATCAGTGATAGTGGAACTCATGATAGAGTATTCTCAATGTGAAAATGGCACTGAGTCTCCATCCAGAGTAAGTACTAGTCACTTGTGCAGATACTGTTGTGGACAAATGAAGTCATAGCACCTCGGGGTTCTTCAGATGGTGTCTGGGGCAATGTCCCCAAGGTGCATTTCTCTGAGGTAGGCCATGGTTTGATGAGTCTTTGAGACATCTGTCCTAATTTTGAAGTTGAAGTTTGACTTTCCTTAATGTTGGTTAAGGAGGACTTTGCCATTCTTATTTCCAGAGCTGAGATTGCTGTCTGATAATCTGTCTGGCTTTGTTCCTTTTCTGATCTGTTTTCGCAGTTCGACCATTTCAGAGGACAGTTAACAGTAAGTCACACTGCTGTATATTTCAACTTGCATATATTCCAGTTCATTTCCTTCTCTAAAGAACATTACTGAGCCAGGTAGGCTTTTATGACCGTAACAGAGGTTAAACTGTAAGACCATAAGACATCAGAGAAGAGGTAGACCAATCAGTCCATTGTTACATGGTCTTCATTTGATATTTAATTCAATTTTTTATTTGGAATTCAAATTTCACCTTTTTTTTATTAAGTCAAGTCATTTTAGCCCAGTGCTGCAGCTTTGAAGAGTGCTATAGCACTTTTGTTATAGACCCTCTTCTCACTGAATAAACCTGCACATTGCCTAACGTAATGCTGTTTCTGGATGGTTTTGAATTCCCATCACAAGGCAGCAATTGGTTTATTGTTTTGTCAACCCTTTTATCCTAATCTATTGAACAGCTCACCAAAATACTTTTAAAAATATGCAACAATAGTTCATCGTCACCAAGATGCCACTCAGAGAGGACATCCTCAATGAAACTAAAACCATGCCTTTCCCCCTTCTTTTTAACACACAGTATAGAAATATAAATCAAACATAAAGCTTTATCAAAACCTCCACTTTAGAATCCACATTCTCAAACAATAGTAAGACATTATGAAGCTTCATCACAACTGCTTCAAATAATATGTGTAAAATGGTACTCTTCGTAAGCTTTTTGCATTCTCTGACAGCATGAAAATGATACAGCACATAAAAAACATGTTCTGAACTAACAACAGAGTTGAGTAATGCCATTTTCTCTTCACAATTATTCAACATATTGGCTGCACACACCCCTCTCCCTGTCTCAGTTTGATGGAAACTGATCTCTAGGAGAAAGTGAGGACTGCACTTGCTGGAGATCATAGTCGGGAGTCTGGTGCTGGAAAAAGCACAGCAATTCAGGCAGCATCCGAGGAGCAGGAGAATCAACGTTTCAGGCATAAGCCCTTCCTGATCCTCCTGCTCCTCAGATGCTGCCTGACCTGCTGTGCTTTTCCAGCTCCACACTCTCAACACTGGAAGTTGACCTCTGCGTATTTTATGTCTTCACCCCTGTGCACAAGCCCATCTCTGCTGGGCAGCTTGAGAAGTTGATGCTGGTCGAAAGGAGGCCCTTAGTTCTGTCAGGATTCCCGTGTTGAGCATCTCCTTCCACTGGACTTTTAAAGACACCCCAGGAAGCTGGTGTCTCCCCTTCTCCAACTCTGTCCCTGATTGTGTTCTGAGGGTCAGTGACCTCCTTTTCTGTGAAGCCTGCAGAGAAACGGAAGCACCAGATATTCTCACATCATTTATCGGCACAGATAGGTTTAAACTACTGCAAAGTCTTGGAGGAGTCAGTCATGATTTAGTGGGTCCCGAGAAGGCAAGAGTTATGAGTTCATCGTTCACAGAGACTGAACATTTCCAAATGCCCCTCAGCTACTGAAGGATTTTATTGATTGAACAGTGATCACTGAAGTAACATATGGAACACCACAGCAAAATCTCCCAACAGCAGTATTAGAATAAAATGCATTGTTGCATTTTTTTAATGCTATTTAGTTTGAGCAAGTTAATGATAGACCCCAGGACACTGAGGCCAACTACTTCCTGCTTTACTCCTAAATGGTGGCCATGGGATCTTTTACATCCCCAAGAGGGCAGATAGTGTGGTTTAATTTTTCTTTTTACTCACCCATGCAATGTAAGCGTTGCTGGCCGGCCAGCATTTGTCTTTCCGGAGTGGCCCTTGAAAAGGTGGGATGAACTGCTTTCTTGAACTGCTGCAATCCATGTGCTGGAGGTAGATCCACAATACTCCTTGGTCAGGGAATTCCAGGATACTGAAGCAACCACTCTGAAGGAGCAGCCAATATATTTCCAAGTCAGGATGGTTTGGAGTTCGGAGGGGAACTAGCAGGGTGTGGTGTTTGCGTGGATCACCTACCCTTGTCCTTCTAGATGGAAGTGGTCCTGGGTTTGGAAGGTGCTGACTGAGGATCTTGGGTGAATTTCTGCAGTGCATCTTGAAGATGGTACACATCTGTGCAAGCTCCTCCAACCGGTATATTCAGGAGCACCTCTTAAAAAGCAAGGGTAAACAGTTTGTGGAGCTTTCCAGAGAAAGCATGGGGATGGGCCAGAGTGGGATCAATTGGATCACTTGAGCAGAATGACAGAACAGGTCTGAAGAGCTGGTTGGTCTCTCTCTGTGCTCTGTTCTGGAGTCCTAGGAGTTTTAATCAGAGACAAACAATGAGTTTCTGCACATTTCACACGTGGGACTAACTGGTCTTTCAGTTGTTTTGCCTCTTCATGGTGATTACTTTGATGGTGAGGCTAGACAGAAAGTGCAGCATTTGACTGCGTACTCTTAGCTTTGCTGCTTTGGCATTATGACAACATCTTAAAACAAAAACAGGTCATAGAATCACAAAACCCAAAAGAGGCCCTTCAGCCCATTGTGTCAATAGCAGCAAAAATATCTACATTAGTCCCTCTTTCCCACATTAGGCCCATGCCTCTCTGAGCTTCTCCATTTTGACTTATTGTTTAATTTCCAATATTTCAGGAGCTTTGGGACCAAACAGTGAAAGACTGCTGGACCAATGGAAATTGGGGAATGCTCAACTAGCCAGAGGCTGCAGCGATGTTGGAGTGTTGTAGCAGTGTCGTAGGAGAATGCAAGGAGTTTGTGGCAGTGTCATGGTAGAACACAAGGAGTTTGTAGGAATGTTGTAAGAGAACACGAGGAGATTGTGGAATGTCGTGGGAGAACACAAAAAGCTTGTTGTAGCAGTGTCGTGGGAGAACACAAAAAGCTTATAGGATTGCCATGGGAGAAATCTTTCAAAAGCATTAACCAATGGAATCTTACTGTAAAGTCAAAAAGTCACAACATCAACAAAATTCGGTTAGGTGGATTGGCTGGTTTATGACCCCTCTGAAAAAAATCAAGGACACAGTATCCTTCAGAAAAGGAATAGCTTTTAGGAAAAAAAGGGACAGGAGGGAATCTATGATTTTATGGTATGTGATGCAAAGAGGAAGTGTCAAAGTGAGCCAAGTCAGGAAGTAAGGAAAAGTGAGAAAACAAACCCACATCTGTCACTCCAAGCAAACGATTAATTTGGAGAAAAGACTTTGAGGTTATTTCTACGTAGGCGAGAGAATCATTGATAAGGCTCACAGACAGAGGAAGAAGCCCATTCAGCCCCCTCCTCCAGCCTGTTACACAGGAACAAGAGGTCATTCAACCCTCTCCTAGAACCTATGGAATGGGAACAGGAGGAGGCCATTCAGCTCCATCCTCAAGTCTGTTCCACTTGAGCAGAAGAAGGCCATTCAGCTCCCACGTTGAGCCTGTTACCCAGGAATAAAGTGGGAAAGGTGATCCACCCAGAGCAAACAAAGGAAATTAACAACAATATTAGATCCAAGGAAGGGTTGGACAAATAGACCATAAACAGAGGCAGGATTTGGAGTGGTTTCGGTGGTAGAAGGGATTGATTACAAAGGATTTTTACCAGGATGTTGCCTGGTATGGTAGGAAAATCGTATGAGGAAAGGCTGAGGTACTTGGGGCTGTTTTCATTGGAGAAAAGAAGGTTTAGGGGTGACTTGATAGAGTATACAAGATGGTAGGGGTTTAGATAGGGTTGACCATGAGAACCTTTTTCCACGTATGGAGTCAGCTATTACGAGGGGGCATAGCTTTAAATTAAGGGGTGGTAGGGGTTTCGGACAGATGTTCGGAGTAGATTCTTTACTCAGCGAGTTGTGAGTTCATGGAATGCCCTGCCAGTAGCAGTGGTGGACTCTCCCTCTTTATGGGCATTTAGACGGGCATTGGATAGGCATATGGAGGATAGTGGGGTAGTGTAGGTTAGGTGGGCTTGGATCGGTGCAACATCGAGGGCCAAAGGGCCTGTACTGCGCTGTATTTTTCGATATGCTTCTTCTATTCCATATTCTATATAAAAAAATAAGAGCGCGAGAGGAAGAGAAATATAAGTTCCCTATAATTAGAAGCAGGGGAATGTATAATGGGGAACAAAGAAACAGCTGACCAATTTTAGTTCTGACTTTACAAAAATATTAAAGAGCGTGGATTGGGACTAGTGCACTGAAATGGATATTGAGTCAGAATAAACAGGTCATTTTCAAGTGACAGTCAGTGACTAGTGGGGTACCGCAGCAATCAGTGCTTGGACCCCATCTATTCACAATACGTACTTATGATTAGGTTGAGGGAAATCAATCTAATATCTCGGAGTAGCAGAAAATATAAAGTCAGATGGGAATGTGAGCTGTGAGGAATATGCAGAGATACTTCATTGTGATTTGGATAAGTTCAGTGCATAGTTGCATAACAGATGGAGTACAATGTGACTTAAAGGGAGGTTATTCACTTTGGGAGCTAAAACAGAAAGGCAGAGTATGATCTGAATGATGATAGATTTGGAAAGAGGTTGTGCAATGAGACCTGGGTGCCATTGTACACCAGCTGTTCAGAGTAGGTGTACAGAAACAGCAAACAGTGAAGGCAGCAAATGGTCCACTATCCTCCATGGCGAGAGGATTGGAGTACAGGAGCAGGGATGTCTTGCTGTGATTATACAGGGCTTTGATAAGACCATGCCTGTTACATTGTATGCAGTTTTGATCTCCATATCTGAGGAAGGATGTTTTGGCAATGGAGGCAATGCAGTGAAGGTTTACCAGACTGATTCCTGGAATGGTATGAAGAGAGATTGGATCGGTTAGGACTATATTCACTGATATTTTGAATGATGAGGCCCATTCAACCCCTACTGACTATTATACAGGAAATGAGTCTCATTCAGCGCATTCTGCCTGTAAAACTGGAAAAGAGGAGACCATTCAGCCTAACGACACTAATACTGGAAAAGGAGGGGGTCGTTTAGTCCATTGACCCTATTACACTGGAATGGGAGGAGATCATTTCGCCACCTTGAAACATGACAGTAGCTGCCCAAATCTGCAGAGCAATATTGTCATGGTCGTGCATGAGGTTCACAGCTTATTTCCTGTAAGACCAGATAAGCTGCTACCGTGGCACTCTGTACCCACTTCCTGATATAACTTGCAGCAATACATCAGCCCTCTTGAACTGATACACAGTGAACAGGGCAGGAATAAACCATCCAGCCCAAGTAGAGCACTTCGGCAGTCACTCTTGAGGAGGGCAGTTGGACAGTGTGTAGGTGAGTACTGTAACATTTGAAACTCAGTTCCAAGACCAGCATCATTCCATGTTGATGTTTTGACTTTATATAGTCAGAGTTCCAATGATTCCAATAGTTGATGCCTTTGAAATATTTCTATTCCTTATTGCGATCTGGACTAAAGGCAGAATATCTTTCTAGATCAAAGGATGAGAGAATTGCAAAGACGTGAGCTTTGGGACAGAGAACAGGAAATCCTGAAGAAAGCAGGCCTGGCAGCATCTATGAACAGAGAGAAATAGAGATAACGTTTGAGTCCAATCTGGTTCTTCTGAAGTGAAGGGGTCAGTAAATGATCGTTTTTATGAAGTCGATGGAGAGGACGAGCAAGTGGAACAGATGCTTGGAGGATAGAAAACGAAGGATTGCTAATGATGGTGAAAGAGAGCGTGAGACATAAAATAGGTGTTAATGATAGGTATGAGTTGAACAGCATGGGTCCACTGTATGGGAAGGAAAGCCAACAAGACACAAGAAAGACCCATACGTGGGTATTGAAAACAGAGAAGTGAATTTGTTGAACCTAGTGCTGAAAGCTGTGAAGTGCTTGGTGGAAAATGAGGTGATGTTCCTTCAGTTTGCATTGATCTGCACTGGAATACAGAAGCAGTTCTGAACCTGGGGTTCAACTATGAGTTTGGTAATTTCAGAGTTTGCCCTCTGTCCAAACCACCCACCCAATCACCAACATGTCTTGTTGACTTTCAACCAAGAAGAGTGAACCCATTTTCTCCTTTACACACCTAATCATTTGTACGCATCGTATACCTCAATCTTTTATTTACGACCATGAGCACTGCCCCTGTCTTTTTCTCTGGGCACCTTCACCATCTGTTCCAATTTATCTCTCCTTTCCTTCTGACAACAGCATGAAAAACACAATTTTCCACACTCTGTCACTTCTGGCGGATTGAGTTTGCTGTTAACTTTTTCTGTCCATAGATGGCTGGATCTGTTGGATTTTTCAAGGACCTTTTGATTCAATTTATAATTTCTAGCATTCACTTAAATTTGTTTTTATTTGAACATCTAGTTGCCTTGTGGTGGTGAAAAGTGCTGTAAAAATACAGTTCCCTCAGAGATTTCATTCTTCCAATGTTTGTAACTCTCTGCAGAGCGCTTATTGTTCCATGGAGAAGCAAGCTAGTGAGTGAGGACGTTGTGGAAGAGTAGCTCTGATATCTCCAGAGCTGTTGGACAAAAGGTTCACACCTTTGTCTTTCACACTGTGAGAGGGAGAAGCTGATGAAATATCAGGGAGCGAACAATGATTGGGAAGTCTTACTTCCTGCTGTCACGTCTCCAAGGTAATTGTCAGTTCGGACAGATTTATGGTTAATAGCCTTTGTGACAGATTATTCTTATTGAGCTCTGACTGGGAACCAAACCTTCAGTGAGCCAGATACGCACACACACGCCCATTACCCTCTGCTCACTGATATACACTGGCTCTGGGTCAATAAAATTAAAATCCAGTTCCTTGAATTATAACCTCCCCAGTCTTGCAGCCCAACCTCGCTTGCTGTAATCCCCTCCAGCTCCTGCACCACTCCCATTGTCTCTCAACTCTTCCAGCCTTGAGGGTGTTTTTGTTCGAGAGGAGAAGGTTGAGAAGTGACTTAATAGAGACATACATGATAGTCAGAGGATTAGATAGGGTGGATGTGAGAGCCTGTTTCCTTGGATGGTGCTGGCTACCACGAGGGGACATAGCTTTAAATAGAGGGGTGATAGATATAGGATAGATGTCAAAGATAAGTTCTTTACTCAGAGTAGTAAGGGCACAGAACGCTCTGCTTGCGACAGTAGTAGACTCGCCAATTTTTAGGGCTTTGAAATGGTTATTAGATAAACATATGGATGATAATGGAATAATGACAGGCTTCAGATTGGTTTCACAGGTCGGTGCAACGTCGAGGGCCAAAGGACCTGTACTCCGCTGTTATGTTCTGTGTTCTAGCTCCTACAGGTCTCCCCACCCCTGTAATGTCTTCCACCCCCTTACCTCTCCCCATTTCTACAATCTTCCCCCAGTCCCTCCATATCTCTGTAATCTCGACAAGCCCTTAGACATTTCACTATCAGTGTCATGTCCAGCAGTCCTTACACATTTCACTATCTCTGTAACCGCCTCCAGGCCCTCCACCCCCTCTCTATCTCTGTGACTTCTACCATTTCCAACACCTCCTCCCTATCTCTGTAACCTCCTCCGTCCCCTATACTCTTCCCTATCTCTGTAACCCCTTCCATCTCCTGCACCCCCTCCCTATCTCTGTAACCTCCTCTAGCCTCTATACCCCTCCCTATCTCTGTAACCCCCTCCAGCCCTACACCTCCCTATCTCTGTAACCCCCTCCATCCCCTACACCCCCTCCCTATCTCTGTAACCCCCTCTAGCCTCTATACCTCTCCCTATCTCTGTAACCTCCTCTAACCTCTATACCTCTCCCTATCTCTGTAACCTCCTCTAGTCTCTATACCTCCTCCCTATACCCCTCTGTGTAATTTGCTGCAGCCCTAACATCTCTCTCTTTAATTTCCTCCAGCCCTCTAGCCCTCCTCATCACCGCAACATGTTCCAAGCCCTACACCACCACCCAACCTCATCCCCATTCATCCTGATCTCTGTAACCTTGTCTGTCTCCCTGAGATTTCTCTGCTCCTCCATTTCCAATCTCTGGCTGATTTCCCCCTCATTCCCATTGCTCCCCTCTGATTGGCTGTGCTATCATCTACCTGGGCCAGAATCTGTGGAACCCTTCTTCCTGAAATTTGAGCATTAACATTAGGTTGACCTGGAGAACTGAGTTAGGGTCAGTGTAAGCTCAGCATGATGACAGCTCAGCAGTGTTCAGAATAGACAGTGAATCCAGCCATCTCACCTGGTGTCACATTTACAGAATCTGCCCGTTTGCTGCTCATTTGATGTGAAGTTAACGCTCAAACTCATAGATTGACAGAGTAGCAAAGGCTACTCGGCCCATTGTACTTGTTGTGCTAGCCCATTGGTCATATGTTCTCACTCTGCAAGTAATTTTCTAACTCACTTTTTGAAAGTTCCTATTGAACCTGTTCTCACTTCCCTTTCGGGCAGCACATCCCAGATCACAATAACTTTGTGTCAAGAAAACACGTTCTCCTGCACTCAACCCTGCCCTCCCAGCTCTGTTTCGTTTCCTAATTCTCTTCAATCTGTGTCCCTCTGGCAACCTCTGCCCCTGGTAACAGGAACTGCTAGTTGACTCAGTGGAAGGTTCCAGTGATTTTGAACTCCACAATTAAATCTCTTCTCTTTCTTCCTTTTCTCAAAGTCTTCCACATTCAGTCAAGTTCTTCATCGCTGGAAACGCTCTTGTGAGTATTTTCCACACCCTCTCTCAAGCCTTTGCTAAAATATAGTGCTCAGAACTGGATACAATACTCCAGATGAGGCTGAACCAGTGTTTTATAAAGATCATAGTGACTTCTTTGATCTACCCTAACATTTTCTCAACTTTAAATTAGTGATGTGTTTGAACAGAAAACATTTTCAGGGCTGTGGAGAGGGATGTAGGAGTGGGAAGAACTGGAGAGACATTCAAAGAGCCTGCACAGAGACAACAGGCTGAATGGCCTCCTCTGGTGCTGTACAAGTCAATGATTTAATTTTGTTATCATTACAGCAAAGGTTAATGATGAAAAAATGCAGAGGAACAAGGGTGTGTTCCTTATTAGCTTTTTTGAGTGTGTTTTACTTCATGCTTTGAGCACAAAGGCTGTGAAACCACCTGTGAAAGTTACAGACTCAACCTAGAGGCTCCTCCAACACATTGCAGAGCTCAGGCAAGAGGTTCGGGCGTTCCACAGTGTCTGCATGGGGTAGGATCAGCACTGAGCTTGGGGACCAGACAGTCTCCAATGCTCCACTGGATTCAACAGGATGGGCTTTGGATCAGAAATAATTCCTTTGATAATGAGGATCCAGAGAGCTCTCCTGGACAATGAGGAACCATGGAGATCCCTCAGATGGTGAGGATCCAAAGGGATCCTTTAGCGAATGAGATTGCAAAGTACACCAGTTAGTTTGGATCAGGTGAGCCATTCAGCTGGGTCAAAGAACAAACTAAAAGGTGTGTCTAATTCATGATTCATGATAGTGAGATTGGTGTGAGTTCTGAAGACTCCATATTCATCATCCTTCCCAGTAAATCAGCACAGATTGTATCTTCATTGGTACGTCTTGTAGGCACTGTATTGGGTTCACTGAACAGGATCCTGGGGATCAAAGAATAAATACAACTCCTTTCTGTAAGCCAGCTTTATGTTTCCAATAAGGATTGTGTTATAATTACACAACAATTCACATCTAACAACACAAACTCGATCATTCACACATTAACACAAAACCCAGCTAATTGTGACAGAGAGTCTGATCATCAATAACTTGGTGACAGCTTTCCGCAAGCTGGGGAGTAGAGTGGGGAGAGGTGTCCAAGGTTCTGTGGGAATCGGGGAGATTTTGGGGGGAAACCTGAGTTTCAGACACCTTCCCCCCACTCTGAGCCCCAGGGAGAATTGGGCTCCTTTGCTTTCCCTACACCCCCACCAGGGGAGCCTTGGCCTGTCTCCTCCCTTAACCCCATCTCCATCAACAGGCAGGCAGCAGCAGAGTTCCAGTCCCGTGGGCTAGATCAACACAAGGCTTGCTCATAGAATCCCTATAGGAGAGGCTGGGGCCATTCAGCCCATCGGGTCTTTACCGGCCATCTGAAGACGATCACACCCCCAGATCAACCCAATCCCCATAGCCCCCCCCCCCGCCGCTTTCACCATGGTTAACCCACCCAACCTGCACAGCCCTGAACACTGTGGGACAATTCCCCATGGCCAATCCACCCTAACCTGTACATCTATGGACTGTGGGAGGAAACCAGAGCACTTGGAGGGAATCACACGCAGATGCAGGGAGAACATGCAAACCCCACATCGAGTCATATAGACGTACAAAGCAGAAACCGACCCTTTGTCGTCCATGCCAACAAGAAATTCTAAATTAATCTAGTCCCATTAGCCAGCACTTGGCCCACATTCCTCCAAACCCTTCCTATTCATGTACCCATCCAGGTGCCTTTTAAATGCTGTCATTGTACCAGCTTTCCTCTGGCAGCTCATTCCATACACACACCACCCTCTGGGTGAAAACGTTTGCCCCTTTTGTCCTTTTTAATTCCTTCTCCTCTCACCCTAAACCTATGCTGTATCATTCTGGACTCCCCTACCCCAGGGGTATGGGTAAGGTCTATTTACCTTATCTATACTGCTCATGATTTTATAAACCTCTATAAGGTCACCCCTCAGCCTCCGACACTCCAGGGAAAACTGCCCCAGCCTGTTCAGCCTCTCCCTGTAACTCAAATCCTCCCCCTGGCAACATCCTTGTAAATCTTTTCAAGTTTCACAACAACCTTCCTGTAGCAGGGAGACCAGAGTTGAACACAGTATTCCAAGTGTCCTCATCAATGTCCTGTACAGCTGTAACATGACATCACAACACCTATACTCAATGAAAGGAAAGCATATAAAACCCCTTCCCTCTCCTGCCTACATGCAACTCCACTTTCAAGCAATACCTAAGAGTGGAATTGAACCCAGGTCCATGGGGCTGTGGGGCAGTAGTGCTAACCACTGAGTCACCACACTGTCCAGATACTGAATGGCAGCTGGTGAGCTTTAGGTTCAGGCTTGAGCTGTGATAATGCCTCGTACCACTCTGCATTGGTTTCCAGTCTGCGTGCCTACTCCTGTGGTGCTGTTAGAAAACAACACACAACTTGCAGAATCGGGCCATTCAGCCCCTCGAGATTGTTCTTAGCTGACCTCAAGCTTCCTGTCTGTTCCTCATGAACCTCAACTCCCTCATTCGTCAAACATCTGCCTAACTCAGCAGTGAATACACAGGAAGGCCCGATCCCCAGTGCTTTCTGGGGAAGGGATTTCCACACGTTAGAAAGTGGCCACTCTGCCCTTTGATCCTGTAACGTGAATACAGGGCGGTGGTCAATCAGTGTCTCAAACCTGTTACATAAGACCAGGAGGAAGTCCATTCAGCCCCTCGGCTCTGTGTGAGAGGAACAGGAAGAAGTTCATTCATCCCCTCAGACCATATTAAATGCTGCCCACGGCCGCATTCAAACAATCAGAGCCACACAAAGCAGTTTGTCTGAAATCCTGTGAAACAGCTGACTTCTGTCTTTGAGCTGACTTCCTGATCTCACTCACAGTGACACAGTCAGTCCTTTCGAATTAAATACACAGGGGAGCCGCACAGGAAGGAACCATTCAGCCCAGGCAGAGTGCATTGGCACTTAGTCCCCGGGCAAGCAATCAGACAGACCAAGGGTGAGTAACGGCAACTCACTTCCAGGACCAACATCATCCTGTGTTGACGTTGTGTCTCTGTAAAGACAGACTCCAATGATTGGTGGCTTCAAAATATTTCTGTTTAACATTAAGTTCGGGAGCCTAGTGTTGAAGTCGGTAGTATGGAGCACATTTCTAGATTAGGGAAAATGCAGAGACATGAGCATTGTGAGTTGGTGAAGGGTGCTATATAAATGCAAACTCTTCATTGGTTTACTTGTGTGAAATTTTGTAGCTTTGCAGAGTACCTGTCACCCCAAAGGGAATTAGAGTTTTCAGTGAGGACGTTATGTAAAAGTAGTTCTGATCTCTCGAACGAGGAGTGAGGTTTCATGAACACCTTTCTCTTTCAGAGCCTGCGAGGGAGAAGCTGATGAAATACCTGGGAGCAGACAATGATCGAGGGATCTTACTTCCTGCTGTTCCTCCTCCAAGGTAATGTCATCATCATTTCGGACAAATTTATGGTTAATAATCTTTTTTGACAGATTGTTCTTTGTAGAATTGCTACAGTGTGGAGGGAGGCCATTCAGCCCAGCAGGCTGGCACCTACCCCACCAAAGAGCATCCCATCCAGACGCAGCCCCTCCATCCCACCCAACCCACTGTATCCCCTGCATTTACTATGGCTAACCCACTAACCTGGGTACTACAGGGCTATTTATGTCCAAACCTGTACATCTTTACACCCACACAGGCACAGGGAGAACATGCAAATGCCAGACAGTCACCCAAGGGTGGGATCGAACCCCAATCCCTGCTGCTGTGAAGCGACAGTGCGATCCACTGAGCCATCATCCTGCCTTTTTCTTGAGCTCTGATTGGGAACTAATTCAGCAGGGAGCTGGGTTCCAGACTCCTACTAACTTTAGGAGATAATGAGGACTGCAGATACTGGAGGTTAGAGTTGGAAGTATGGTGCTGGAAAAGCACAGCAGGTCAGGTAGCATCAGAGGAACAAGAGAATCAACGTTTCAGGCAAGAGCCCTTTGTCAGGAATGAGGCTGTGAGATGAGGGGGTGGAGAGATAAATGAGAGGGGGATGTGGGGCTGGGGCTGGGGGAAAGGTACCTGAGAGTGTGAATACTAGGTCTAGCTCACTCAACACCCCTGTGCTCACTGCCAAAAGTAGTGGAGGAGCACAGAGATCCCCAAGTGTATATTTTAAGTGAAAAGGAGATTACAATGGGGGGGTGTGGGGAAGAGCGTCAGTGGGATTGGATCTGAATGAGGCATTGCCCTGCTCTAGGGCAGTAACAGGCTGAAGCTAAGTTCCTTAATAAGAACTGGAAAATGACCTCGACTCTGATGCCACCATTCCGATAACTATTCCGGTTGCGGGTACTACGGGGTAAGTGAACTGATACATTCTGCAATGGCTAAATCCAAAATACTACACATGTAGTATCTCCCACTCACCTTCCTCCTCCTCCTCCTCCTCTAAGCAAAACAAATGACTCTGTGTGGGAGGTTGGTACGGTAAGGATTTTTTTTTCATTTCTTTTGGCCATTTAGAGCAGAGTGAATGGAGACAAGGGCAGTTGCATGCTCCTCTTGCAGATGTGGGAGGTAAGGGTCACCATTGATGTTCCTACTGACTGTTTCTGCTCCTCGCTGACTGCGTTAGGGAACTGGAACTGAAACTGGAGCTGGGTGAACTTCAAATTATTCAGGAGGCTGAGGGGGTGATAGAGAGAGGTTATAGGGAGGTAGTCACATCTAAGTTACAGGACGAAGGTGGCTGGATGACCGTCAGGAGAGTAAAAGGGAATAGGCAGACAGTGCAGGGACCCCCTATGGCTGTTCCTCTCAATAATAAGTACACCACTTTGGATATTGTTAGTGGGTACGACCTACGAGGAGAAAGCCACAGTGTCCCGGCCTCTGGCACTGAGCCTGGTTTTGTGGCTCAAAAGGGAAGGGGGGAGAATAGGAGATGGATAGTGAGAAAAGATTCAATGGTGGGAGGAACAGACAGGAGATTCTGTGGACACAAACAAGACTCCCGGATGGCATTTGCCTCCCGGTGCCAGGGTCAGCAATATCTCGGATCGAATACACAGGATTCTTCAGAGGGTGGAGAGCAGCCAGAAGTCATGGTATACATTGGTACTGATGAGATAAGCAGGGAAAGGGAGGAGGACCTGAAAAGTGAATATAGGGAGTTAGCTTGGAAGCTAAAAGGCAGGGCGAGCAGAGTAATAATCTCAGAATTGCTACCGGTGCTACAGGCTAATGAGGTTAGGGACAGAGAGCGAGTGCAGCTGAACTCATGGTTGCAGGACTGATGTAGGAGGGAGGGCTTCAGACATGTGGATCATTGGGATACTTTCTGGAGAAGATGGGACCTGTACAGGGAGGATGGGTTGCATCTGAACTGGAGGGGCACTGATACCCATGGGCGGGAGGCTTGCTAGAACTCTTCAGGAGGGTTTCAACAAGTTTGGCTGGGATATGGGAACCAGCACTATGGATCAGAGGATGGGGTAGCTGGTGAACAGGCAGATACAGCGTGCAGAGAGTCTGAGAGGAAGGATGGACAGTTGTAAGGGCAAAGGTGTAGTCCGTGTGACGGGTTGAAGTGTGTCTATTGAAACACAAGCAGAATCAGGAATAAGGGGATGAACTTAGAGCATAGATCAATATTTGGAGCTACGAAGTTGTGGCCATGATGAAGATTTGGATGTCACAGGGCAGGGATAGTTGTTGAATATCACAGGGCAGGGATAGTTGTTGGATGTCACCGGGCAGGGATAGTTGTTGAATATCACAGGGCAGGGATGGTTGTTGGATGTCACAGGGCAGGGATAGTTGTTGGATGTCACAGGGCAGGGATAGTTGTTGGATGTCACAGGGCAGGGATAGTTGTTGAATATCACAGGGCAGGGATGGTTGTTGGATGTCACAGGGCAGGGATGGTTGTTGGTAGTTCCAGGGTTTAGATGTTTCAAAAGGAATGGGGGGAGAGGTAAAAGAGGTGGGGGAGTGGTATTGCTAATCAGGAATAGCTGCAGAAAGGGAGGTTGTTGAGGAGGGTTTGTCTACAGAGTCAGGATGGGTGGAAGTCAGAAACAGGAAAGGAGCAGTCACCTTATTGTGAGTTTTTTATAGACCCCCCCCCCCCCAATAGCAACAGAATCACGGGGGAGCAGATTGGGAGGCAGATTTTTGGAAGGTGCAGAAATAACAGGGTTGTTGTCGTGGGTGACTTTAAGCTCCTTAATCTTGATTGGAACCTCCTTAGTTCAAATAGTTTGGATGGACCAAATTTTGTCCGGAGTGTCCAGAAAGGATTCCTGACTTATAATGTAAATAGGCTGACGAGAGGGGAGGCCATATTGGATTTGGTACTTGGCAACGAACCAGGTCAGGTGTCAGAGCATTTCAGTGACAGTGATCACAACTCCCTGATTTTACTATACTCATGGGGAGGGATAGGAGCAGATGATATGGGAAAGTATTTATTTGGGAGAGGGCAAATTCTGATGCTATTAGGCAGGAACTGTGGAGCATAAATTGGAACAGATGGCCTCAGGGAAATGCACATCAGAAATGTGGAAGCTGTTTAGGGAGCACTTGCTGCGAGTGCTGGATATTTTTGGAGGCAAGGAAGGGATGGTAGGCTGAAGGAACTTTGGATGACAACAAATGTGGAACATCTATTCATGATGAAGAAGGAAGCTTACTTTTGGTTGAGGAAACAAGGATCAGCCAGGGTTCTAGAAGGTTACAAGGTTGCCAGGAAGGAACTGAGAAATGGGCTTAGGAGAGCTAGAAGGAGAGATGAAAAAGCCTTGGCAGGTAGGATTAAGGAAACCGCAAGATGTTCTACACTTGTGAGGAACAAGGAGATGGCCAGAGTGAGGGTAGGCCTGTCAGGGATAGTGGAGGGAATTTCTGCCTGGAGTTGGAGGAGGTAGGGGAGGTCCTTAATGAAGTTTGCTTCAGTATTCACTCGAGAGGGATCTTGACATTTCTGACGACAGCATGAAACAGGCTGATACAATCAAACAGGTTGATGGTAAGGAGTATGTGCTGGAAAGTTTGAAAATCATAAGGATAGATAAGTCCCCTTAGCCAGACGGGATATGCTACAGGAAGCGAGGGCAAACATTCCTGCACCTTTGACAATGATCTTTGTGTCCTCACTGTCCACTGGAGTGGTACTAAATGATTGGAGAGTGGCAAATGTTACTCCATTGTTCAAGAAGGGGAACAGGGATAACTTGGGAATTTCAGACCGGTCAGAATTACGTCGGTGGTGGGCAAATTTTTGGAGAGGGTTTTGAGAGATTACTTGGAAAGGCATAGTTTGATTAGACATAGTCAGCATGGCTTTATGAGGAGCAGGTCAAGCATCACAAGCCTTACTGAATTTTTTGAGGATGTGACAAAACACATTGATGAAGGTAGAGCAGTGGATGTGGTATAGATGGATTTCAGCAAGGCGTTTAATAAGGTTCCTCATTCAGAAAGTAAGCAGGCATGAGATACAGGGAAATGTGGCTGTCTGAATACAGAATTGGCTACTTGATAGAAGATCTACTAGGTAGTAGTAGATGGAAATATTCAGCTTGGAGCTTGGTGACTAGTGGTGTTCCGCAGAGATCTGTTTTGGGACGTCTGCTCAATGTGATTTTTATAGATGACTTGGATGAGGAAGTGGAAGGATGGGTTAGTAAGTTTGCCGATGACATGAAGATTGGTGGAGTTATGGATAGTGGAGGTTGTTGTAGGTTGCAACGGGACATTGACAGGATGCAGAGCTGGGCTGAGAATGGCAGGTGGAGTTCAACCTGGAAAAGTGTGAAGTGATTCATCTTGGAAGGTGGAATTTGAGTACAGATTACAGGGATAAAGGCAGGATTCTTGGCAGTGTGAAGGAACAGAGGGATCTTGGGGTCCATGTCCATAGATCCCTCAAAGTTGCCACCCAATTTGATAGGATTGTTAAGATGACGTGCGGTGTTTTGCCTTTCATTAGTGGGGAATTGAGTTTAAGAGCCATGAGATCATGCTACAGCTCTATAGATCACACTTGGACTATTGTGTTCTGTTCTGGTTGCCACATTATCAGAAAGATTTGGAGGAGATTTCCCAGGATGCTACCTGGACCGAAGGGCACATCTTATGAAGAAAGGTTGAGGGAACTAGGGCTTTTCTCATTGGAGCGAAGAAGGTTGAGAGGTGAGTTGATAGATATGTACAAGGTGATGACAGCATAGATAGAGTGGAAAGCCAGAGACTTTTTTCCCAGAGTGGAAATGGTTGTCACGAGGGGGCAGGATGTTAAAGTGATTGGAGGAAAGTTAGAGAAGATGTCAGAGGTTCTTTACATAAAGAGTGGTGGGTGCATGGAATGCATTATCAGCAGTGGTAGTAGAGGCAGATACATTTGGGACATTTAAGTGACTCTTGGATCGGCACAAGGATGATAGTAAAATGAAAGGTATGTGGGTTCGTCTGATCTCAGAGTGAGATAAAAGGTTGGCACAACATCAAGGGCCGAAGGGCTTGTATTATGCTGTTCTATGTTCTAGTTATCTGAAAAGTATGTCTTTTGCTGATTTTAATCAGAATTTTTCATGAAGACAACACAGCAGCTCTTAAAGCAGACATCACATTTTCTATCCATTCTCACTTTGCTAGAAACCTCAGTAAGAGAAAGAGAGAAGCAAGGAAAATCAGTCAGTGGAGAAAAATATCAAACATACAGTTCCATATTTGTTTTTACTCTCAACACATACCAGGCTCCGACTAGAAACACTTTGCTCGGAAGCTTCACAATTTCTGCTGGACTAGGCTCAGTGCTGAGTTTGGGGCCTAGGCAGTCTCCAAGGCTGTGTTGCAGTCTACAATAATAGAATTGGTGGAACCTTCCCAGCCCTTGAATGACATAAGTGAAAGTCCAGAAGACCAGGTGGGCTGGTGAGGGAGCAGCTCCTCATTGGAGGAGAAAGTGAGGACTGCAGATGGTGGAGATCAGAGCTGAAAATGTGTTGCTAGAAATGCGCAGCAGATCAGGCAGCATCCGAGGAACAGGAAATTCGATGTTTCGGGCATGAGCCCTTCATCAGGAATTCCTGAAGAAGGGCTCGTGCCCGAAACGTCAATTCTTCTGCTCATTGGATGCTGCTTGACCTGCTGCGCTTTTCCAGCAACACATTTTCAGCAGCTCCTCATTGCCATTTTGCAAAAGCAAGACAAGTTCCTTTCCACGTGTCCCTGCAGTCCTACAACCTTGGTGTCAGGTTCCTCAGTGTTTCCCCCACCCCCCCCCAAACAAGCCTGCCTGCTGCCCCCATGTCTCGCTTGTTCATATCAATGAAGTCATGAATTTCAAGGCCATGTGGGTTCTCTCCTGCCTGAGGCTGAGCTGGTGCCTAATATTCTCAGTGGCCACGATGTACAGATGCTGGTGTTGGACTGGGATGGACAAAGTCAAAGATCACAACAACAGCAGGTTACAGTCCAACAGGTTTATTTGAAATCACACGCTTTCAGAACGCTACCCTTTCACTGCACCTAATGAAGGAGCAGCACTCCGAAAGCTTGTGATTTCAAATAAATTGTTGGTCTATAACCTGGTGTCATGTGACTTCTGCCTTTAATCTTCTGGGAGCCAGGGACCCGGGAAGTTTTTCTCACTGTGCCAACTGCAGAGAGGTGGCAGTGAAATGTTCAGCAGCATATGCACTCATAGAGACGTTGGAAATTGGAGCAAGAGCTCACTCTGCCATTTAATATGATCACAGCTGACCGACCAACTCAGTCCCTATACTCTTTGTTCCTTTTATCCCCAAGAAATACCACGAACTCCTTCTCGAAAACGTTCAATGTTTTGGCCTCGACCGCTTTCTGTGTGGGAGTATTCCACAATCTCCCCCATTCTCTGCCTCAGCCCCAAATGGTTTTACCACCTCCCCTGGGGGGACCTGAGTATGGACCTGACAAGGGAGTCATGAAGGGAATAGTCTTTACATAAAGCGGATAGGGGTGGAGAGGGAAATATGTCTCTGGTGGTGGGGTCCCTTTGTAGGTGGTGGAAATGGCGGAGGATGATGAAATGTATACGGAGGCTGGTGGGGTGAAAGGTGAGGACAGGGGGTGGGGTTTCAGTCCTTGTTGAGGTTGATGAGGGTAGGGTTCGAAGGTGGAGGTGTGGGAAGTGGATGAGATGCGCTGACGGGCAGCATCGACCATGTGGGAGGAGAAATTGTAGTCCTTGAAAAAGGAGACCATCTGGTGTGTTCTGTGGTGGAACTGGTCCTCCTAGGAGCAGATGCAGAGGAATTGGAAATAAGGGATACAGGAGGCAGGGTGGGAGTCATTGGGCCTTTAGAAGATGTCCATGCTGAGTCGGTTGCTGTTGATGGAGATGGAGAGGTCCACGAGGTGGAGGGATGTGTCTGAGGTGGACCAGGTGAATTTAAGATCAGGAATGTGTTAGTGAAATTGATGAACTGTTCAACCTCCTCGTGGGAGCACGAGGTGGTGCCAGTACAGTCATCAGTGTTGCAGAGGGGAATGGTGCTGGTGTAACTACGGAAGATGGACTGTTCTACGTAGCCGATAAAGAGAAAGGCATAGCTGGGACCCGTATGGGTGCCCATGACTCCCCCTTTTATCTGGAGGAAGTGGGAGGATTCAAAGGAGAAATTATTGAGCGTGAGACCAGTTCAGCCATAGGAATGAGTGTCAGTGGAAGGGTACTGGTGGGGACACTGGGAGAGGAAGAAACAGAGGGCTTGGACACCTTCGTCATGGCAGATAGAGGTGTATAGGGACTGGATGTCCATGGTGAAGATATAGAATTGTTCCAGTTTCTTTGAATGTGTCAGTCCGGCCATCCCATGCATCAGCCTCTCGATTCCAATGTCTCTGACATACTCACTGGTTGGCCGTGCTTTACTACCCAGTGTGCAGGCTAGGGGGGTTATCCATGGGAAATATATGGTCGCGGAATGGGTCTAGGTAGGATGCTCTTCGGAGAGTCAATGTGAACCAGTTGGGCCAAATGGCCTGTTTCCACACTGCTGGAATTCTGCGATTCTATGGGTCAGTATCTGAGCTGGAGGAAAGTGCAAGGAGGCAGCCTTGCAAGTGCATCGTCTGAGGGCTGTGTGCTGTCTTCCTCAGAAATGGAGGAGGTAATGCCTTGCAGGGGTGCCCTACCTTGGCTGCGGAGACAGTACCAGTGCTGCTCATGCACGAAAAGAGAGAATGCGTCAGCATCAGTGATAGAAGATTGCACATTGTTAAGAGTAAATTCTGACTGAGGTGACATGCAACTAGCTCAGCAGTGGACAATGCTCCTTACCTGGTCGCTGTGGCATTTTAAAAAGTTATTCACAGGATGTGGGCATCACAGGCGAGGCCAGCATTCATTGACCAGAGAGCGGTTTGAAGGCAACTATTTTGCTGTGGGTCTTTGATCCACATACTGAATCAAAAACTTTTCTTGTACACACTTAACAAATTCCTCTCCATCTAAATCCTTAATCCTATGACAGTCCCAATCTATGTTTGGAAAATTAAAATCCCCTACTATAACCACCCTATTATTCTTACAGATGGCTGAGATCTCCTTACAGATTTGTTTCTCAATTTCCCTTTGACTATTAGGAGCCTATAATACAGTCCCAATAAGGTGATCATCCCTTTTTTATTTTTCAGTTCCACCCAAATAACTTCCCTGGATGTATTTCCGGGAATATCCTCCCTCAGCACAACTGTAATGCTATCCCTTATCAAAAATGCCACTCCCCCTCCTCTCTTGCCTCCCTTTCTGTCCTTCCAATAGCATTTGTATCCTGGAACATTAAGCTGCCAGTCCTGCCCATCCCTGAGCCATGTTTCCATAATTGCTATGATATCCCAGTCCCATGTTCCTAACCATGCCCTGAGTTCATCTGCCTTCCCTGTTAGGCCCCTTGCATTGAAATAAATGCAGTTTAATTTATCAGTCCTGCTTTGTTTTCTGCTTTGTTCCTGCCTGCCCTAAGACTGTTTGACTTGCCTTTGTTCTCAACTGTATCAGTCTCAGATTGAAACCTTTCCTCACTATCTCCCTGGGTCCCACCAATCCACCCCGCCCCCTCCCCCTCCCCCTTTACTAGTTTAAATCCTCCTGAGCAGCTCTAGCAAATCTCCCTGCTAGTATATTAGTCCCCTGACAGGGTGCACAATGACCTTTTAAACATGGTGGAAGACTGGCCTCATTAAATAAGGTCCCAAGGACATTGAGCCAATGTAGGGTGAATCTGTCTACCACTCTGTCCAGGATTCCCCTCCATCTGCTGTGTAACCTTGGAGAGTTCCTTGTGTGTCCTAACAGTAACAGAGGGGGTGGATATCGAGCCTAATGGATCTACAGGCTATCCAGTGCTAAATACTGTTATTTGTCTCCCCAGCTGGACTGGCACAAGAGTGGAAATCGCACAGTCCTCGTAAGGTGACAGCGCAGAAAGGTTCCTGTGCTCAGATTCCATGTAATTACAGTTATCCATCACATCTGGCAAACCAACCACGAATCGGAATCTGGTTTTATCAAACAGGATCTAATCAGTGGTCGACAGCCTTTCATTCCCAGTATCGGAGTTATGAGGCAACTCAGTTCCGCAATCGGACCCAGCTGTCTGGAGACCTGAAAGATGGAGACTGTTCCCTGATTATAAACAACATCAAGCGGGGAGATTCAGGATTTTATTATTTCAGAGTGGAATTTAATGATACGGAAAAATATAGATACAAACCTGCAACCCAGCTTCAAGTTTCTGGTAAGTGCTGTGTAATAATTACTCAACAATTCACATCCAGCAGTCAATGAGAAATAACACAAACACAGCTTACTGTAACCCAGTGTCTGATTATCGATAACCTGGTGATAGCTTCCAGTTCCATCCTAAAGCAACATCCAATACTCCCTTTACTATCAGTAATTTGATGAATTAACTGTACTGTCAGGTTATCCTCTTCATCCATCTCTTTAATTCTGTTTAAAAGGCTGACACACAGACAAAAGAAGGACTTGCATTTTTATAGTGCCTTTCACCACCTCAGGACATTCCATGAAGCATCAAAAGCAATGCAGTAATCCTTGAAATGTGGAATTCCCGCCCTCTCTGATTAAAGAATTTCCTCCTCAATTCCTGATTGGATTTATTAATGATGGTCTTATACTGACAGCCCTAGTTCTGGTCTTCAGCTCCCATAAGTCTGTGTTTTAAATTCATTAACAGGATTGGCTAAGCCAGCATTCATTGCCCAGAGGGTCATTAAGTGTCAACTATATTGCTGTGGGTCTGGAGTCCCATGTAGGCCAGACCAGATAAGGATGGCAGATTCCTTCCCTGAAGGACATTAGTGAACCAGATGGGGGGTTTTTTCCCAAAAATTGGCAATGGGTTCAGGGTCGCCATAAGACTCTTAATTCCAATTTTTAAAAATTGAATTCAAATTCCACCATCTGTCATGGCAGGATTCAAGCCCAAGCCTCCAACCTTTACCTGAGTCTCTGGATTAACAGTGCACTGATAAACCACTAGGTCATCAGCTCTCTGACCAAAATCTCTCTGAAATTAAAACCTCTCCAGCAGGTCAACGTCAACCATGTCTTCCAAGAGAAAACAGAGCCAGTCTTTTCCTCCACTCCTGATTGGTTCACTCCTGCATTTTGGGATCATCCTGGCCAATCAGTTTGACACTCTCCCCAGTCCCTCCATATCCTTTTTGTCATATAGAGACCAGCGCTGCGCCCAGTATTCCAGGTGTAGCCTGACCAAAGTTCACGGCAAGTTTCATGTCACTTCCTTTTTATGTCTCGATATAGAATCGCTAATGCTGAAAATGTGTTGCTGGAAAAGCGCAGCAGGTCAGGCAGCATCCAAGGAATAGGAAATTCGACGTTTCGGGCATGAGCCCTTCTTCAGGAATGAGGAAAGTGTGTCCTGCAGGCTAAGATAAAAGGTAGGGAGGAGGGACTTGGGGGAGGGGCCTTGGAGATGTGATAGGTGGAAGAAGGTCAAGGTGAGGGTGATAGACCGGAGTGGGGGTGGGGGCGGAGAGGTCAGGAAGAAGATTGCAGGTTAGGAATGCGGTGCTGAGTTCGAGGGATTTGACTGAGACAAGGTGGGGGAGGGGAAATGAGGAAACTGGAGAAATCTGAGTTCATCCCTTGTGGTTGGAGGGCTCCCAGGCGGAAGATGAGGCGCTCTTCCTCCAGCCGTCGTGTTTTTATGGTCTGGCGATGGAGGAGTCCAAGGACCTGCATGTCCTTGGTGGAGTGGGAGGGGGAGTTAAAGTGTTGAGCCACGAGGTGGTTGGGATGGTTGGTCCGGGTGTCCCAGAGGTATTCTCTGAAAAGTTCCGCAAGTAGGCGGCCTACCTCGACATGGTCCTGTCCCCCTTAGTCCAAGAACTCCTCACCTACGTTTGGGACACCACCCACGCCCTCCACCTCCTCCATGATTTTCGCTTCCCCGGTCCCCAACACCTTAACTTCACGATGGACATCCAGTCCCTGTACACCTCCATCCCCCATCACGAAGGACTCAAAGCCCTCCGCTTCTTCCTTTCTCGCCGTACCAACCAGTACCCTTCCACTGACACCCTCCTTTGACTGACTGAACTGGTCCTCACCCTGAATAACTTCTCTTTCCAATCCTCCCACTTCCTCCAAATCAAAGGAGTTGCCATGGGCCCCAGCTATGCCTGCCTCTTCGTAGGATATGTGGAACAGTCCATCTTCCGCAACTACACTGGCACCACCCCCCACCTTTTCCTCCGCTACATCGATGACTGTATCGGCGCTGCCTCGTGCTCTCACGAGGAGGTTGAACAGTTCATCCACTTTACCAACACCTTCCACCCCGACCTCAAATTCACCTGGACTGTCTCAGACTCCTCCCTCCCCTTCCTAGACCTTTCCATTTCTATCTCGGGCGACCGAATCAACACAGACATCTACTATAAACTGACTGACTCCCACAGCTACCTAGACTACACCTCCTCCCACCCTTCTCCCTGTAAAAACGCCATCCCATATTCCCAATTCCTTCGTCTCCGCCGCATCTGCTCCCAGGAGGACCAGTTCCAATACCGTACAGCCCAGATGGCCTCCTTCTTCAAGGACCGCAGACTCCCCCCAGACGTGATCGACGATGCCCTCCACCACATCTCCTCCACTTCCCGCTCCTCCGTCCTTGAGCCCCGCCCCTCCAACCGCCACCCGGACAGAACCCCACTGGTCCTCCCCTACCACCCCACCAACCTCCGTATACAACGTATCATCCGCCGTCATTTCCGCCACCTCCAAACGGACCCCACCACCAGGGATATATTTCCCTCCCCTCCCTTATCAGCGTTCCGAAAAGACCACTCCCTCCGTGACTCCCTCGTCAGGTCCACACCCCCCACCAACCCAACCTCCACTCCCAGCACCTTCCCCGCAAGAAATGCAAAAGTTGCGCCCACACCTCCCCCCTTACTTCTCTCCAAGGCCCCAAGGGATCCTTCCATATCCGCCACAAATTCACCTGCACCTCCACACACATCATCTGTTGCATCCGATGCACCCGATGTGGCCTCCTCTATATTGGGGAGACAGGCCGCCTACTTGCGGAACGTTTCAGAGAACACCTCTGGGACACCCGGACCAACCAACCCAACCACCCCGTGGCTCAACACTTTAACTCCCCCTCCCACTCCACCAAGGACATGCAGGTCCTTGGACTCCTCCATCGCCAGACCATAACAACACGACGGTTGGAGGAAGAGCACCTCATCTTCCGCCTGGGAACCATCCAACCACAAGGGATGAACTCAGATTTCTCCAGTTTCCTCATTTCCTCTCCCCCCACCTTGTCTCAGTCGAATCCCTTGAACTCAGCACTGCCTTCCTAACCTGTAATCTTCTTCCTGACCTCTCCACCCCCACCCCACTCTGGCCTATCACCCGCACCTTGACCTCCTTCCATCTATCACATCTCCAAGGCCCCTCCCCCAAGTCCCTCCTCCCTACCTTTTATCTTAGCCTGCTGGGCACACTTTCCTCATTCCTGAAGAAGGGCTCATGCCCGAAACATCGAATTCCCTGTTCCTTGGATGCTGCCTGACCTGCTGCGCTTTTCCAGCAACACATTTTCAGCTCTGATCTCCAGCATCTGCAGTCCTCACTTTCTCCTGGAAGATTTTAACCTACTGCGAATCTTCTTGCAAGGATGCCTTCCTTGAAGAAGCTCTCTTCCTCCCTCTACAGAAAGGCTCATGCCCAAAACATCGATTTTCCTGCTCCTTGGATGCTGCATGACCTGCTGCACTTTTCCAACAACACATTTTCAACAAAGATGAGATCAGTCATGGTTGTATTAAATGGTGGAGCAGGCCGATGGGCTGAATGGCCGATGTCTGCTCCTCATTGTTATGTTTTGAAGAATTCCACAGTTTTACTACCCTCTGAGAGAAGGAATTCTGCCCCATCACTTGTTTTCCATTTTGTGAAAAACTATAACCTAACTATAAAAGCTGTGATGAAGTAGTTATTGTTTAACTCAAATCCACCTGGTGCCTGTGTGTCTCACAAAATGATCGAGTCTCGTTTCACCAAAAGTTACATGACCTATGTAAGCTACAAGTGAACACCAGCTGAAAATGTGTTGCTGGAAAAGTGCAGCAGGTCAGGCAGCATCCAAGGAGCAAGGGAGTTGACGTTTCGGGCATGAGCCCTTCATCAGGAATTCCTGATCTCCAGCATCTGCAGTCCTCACTTTCTCCTACAAGTGAACACCACCCCAGTTCCATTTTAACCTTTGTGCTGTAAGCGAGCATTACACAGTTCATCAACCCTGCGTGAACCAGCCCATGGAGAGGAAAGGAATTATTCATAGAGCAGTATGAACAAAGCAAGTGGCTATCAAGGAACAAGGAAGTGGGATATGCTGAATAAACATAAAGAATAATACATACAGAGACCTAAATGTGGAAGTAAGTTTACTGGAACCCAAAGCCTTACAGTTAAGGATGGAGAACTGCTAAATATAAATTAACAAAGTAATCAGGATATCATGGGGCTGGTACCTTGATTAACTGGGTCAGTGGCCTGAGGAATAGCAGAATGGGGTTTAATTTAGCAAATGCGAGGTGTAGCATTTTGGTAAAGCAAACCAGGGCAGGGCTTACACAGTCAGTGGTAGGGCCGAGAGAGTGTTAATAGAACAAAGCGGTCGAGTGGTACAGGTTCATAGCTCCTTGAAAGTGGCGTCACAGGTAGACAGGGAGGTGATGAAGGCTTCCTGCATGTTTGCTTTCGCTGGTCAGAGCATTGAGTATAGGAGATGGGATGTCTTATTACAGCTGTACAATCGATGGCGAGACCACATTTAAAGTAGTGCCTGCCTGCAATGGAGGTCTATAGAATCATGAGGCATGGATAAGGTAGAGAGTCAACAGCATTTTCCCATGGTAGGGAGGGTTTAAGGCAAGGGTGAGAGATAGAAAAGCAACCAGTGAGGCAACATCTTCACACAGAGGGTGGTGAGTGGAAAGGGCTGTCAGAGATTGTACAGAGGAACCTCGAATATTCAAACAACACAGGAGGGCAGTATTTTGTTCGGATCATTGATTATTTGGATAATCAATTTGACCTTAAACAAGGGAAGCCATACTGATCCAACATTGTGCTCTACCAGAGAATGTGTTTAAATTTGATGAGTCCACTATGTAAATAACCTAATCTTTGTATTTTGCAAATTACAGGTTAAACTGAGAAAGACTAATCCCTTACCATCACATAAATATATGAAATTCCAGCATTTAGCAAGGTCCCGAGCAGTTTCTACAATCACAAGAGCATTTGTCAGTTTATGCTGAAGTCAGTGTTGAGATAAAAAGACAGAAGCAACATAAATGTTTCTCTGCCTTTTATTTTCATGAACGGCCCAGTAAAGTGATGGGAATAAAGCAATTACTTTTGCACAGGGCTGTGTAACTAACCCTTACGTTAAAAAAAAATGGTCGCTGATGCTTGAGATGCCTTTGTTTCTTTGTTGTTGCCAGCATTTTCACATGTTCTTCCGTCCAAGCAATTCGAATTCACTTGCGTCTTTGATGCAGTGTTTTTATCGGACCTTGTGATCTTGTTCAGGTAATCCGAAATTCAGATAATTGACATTCAGATAATCGAGGTTCCTCCAGTCAGAGGGAAATTGAGAAACAAATTTGTAAGATCTCAGTTATTTATAAGACTAATATGGTGGTTATGATAGGGGATTTTAACTTTCCAAGCATAGACTGAGGCTACCATAGTGTTAAGTGTGTATAAGACAATTTTCTGATTCAGTATGTGGATGTACCTACTAGAGAAGGTACAAAACTTGACCTACTCTTGGGAAATAAGACAGGGCAGGTGACTGAGGAGTCAGTAGGGGAGCACTTTGGGGCCAGTGACCATAATTCTATTAGTTTTAAAATAGTGATGGAAAAGGATAGACCAGATCTAAAAGCTGAAGTTCTAACTTGGAGGAGGACCAATTTTGACAGTATTAGGCAAGAACTTTCAAAAGCTGATTAGGAGCAGATGTTCGCAGGTAAAGGGAAGCCTTCAGAAATGAGATAACAAGAGTCCAGCGACAATATATTCCTGTCGGGGTGAAAGGGAAGGCTGGGAGGCATAGCAAATGCTGGATGATCAAATAAATTGAGGATTTGGTTAAGACAAAGAAGGAAGCATATGTCAGGTATAGACAGGATAGATCAAGTGAATCCTCAGAAGGGTATAAAGACAGTAGGAGTATGCTTAAGGGAGAAATCGGGAGTATAAAAAGGGGACATGCAATAGCTTTGGCCAATAGAGTTAAGGAGAATCCAAAGGGTTTTACAAATGTATTAAGGACAAAAGGAGAACAAGGGAGAGAATAAGGCCTTCCAGGATCAGCAAGGCGGCCTTTGTGTGGAGCCACAGGAGATGGGGGGAGATACTAAGAGTATTTTGCATCAGTGTTTATTGTGGAAAAGAACACGGAAGATATAGAATGTAAGGAAATAGATGGTGACATCTTGAAAAATGTCCAGATTACAGAGGAGGAAGTGCTGGATGTCTTGAAACGGTTAAAGGTGGATAAATCCCTAGGACCTGACCAGGTGTATTCTAGAATGCTGTAGGAAGCTGGGCCTCTTGCAGAGATATTTGTATCAACGATAGTCACAGGTGAGGTGCCGGAAGACTGGAGGTTGGCAAACGTGGTGCCACTGTTTAAGAAGGGTGGTAAAGACAAGCCAGGGAACTATAGACCAGTGAGTCTGACCTCGGTTGGTGGGCAAGTTGTTGGAGGGAGTCCTGAGGTGCAGGATGTACATGTATTTGGAAATGCAAGGACTGAGTAGGGATAGTCAACATGGCTTTGTGCGCGGGAAATCATATCTCACAAACTTGATTGAGTTTTTGAAGAAGTAACAAAGAAGATTGATGAGGGCAGAGCAGTAGATGTGACCTCAATAAGGCATTCAACAAGGTTCCCCATGGGAGACTGATTAGCAAGGTTAGATAGAGTCATAGAGATGTACAGCATGGAAACATTCGCTTCTCTCCAACCCGTCCACACCGACCAGATAACCCAACCCAATATAGTCCCACCTGCCAGCACCCGGCCCATATCCCTCCAAACCCTTCCTATTCATATAGCCATCCAAATGCCTCTTAAATGTTGCAATTGTACCAGCCTCCACCACATCCTCTGGCAGCTCATTCCATACATGTACCACCCTCTGCGTGAAAAAGTTGCCCCTTAGGTCTCTGTTATATGTTTCCCCTCTCACCCTAAACCTATGCCCTCTAGTTCTGGACTCCCCAACCCTAGGGAAAAGACTTTGCCTATCTACCCTGACCATAATAGGAGGTGTAGTGGACAGCAAAGAAGGTTACCTCAGAGTACAACAGGATCTTGACCAGATGGGCCAATGGGCTGAGAAGTGGCCCACTGAGTTTAATTTAGATAAATGTGAGGTGCTGCATTTTGGGAAAGCAAATCTTAACAGGACTTATACACTTAACGGTAAGGTCATCAGGAGTGTTGCTGAACAAAGAGACCTTGGAGTGCGGATTCATAGCTCCTTGAAAGTGGAGTCGCAGGTAGATAGGATAGTGAAGGCAGTGTTTGGTATGCTTTCCTTTATTGGTTAGAGTATTGAGTACAGGAGTTGGGAGGTCATGTTGCGACTGCACAGGACATTGGTTCGGCCACTTTTGGAAAATTGCATGCAATTCTGGTCTCCTTCCTATCGGAAGGATGTTGTGAAACTTGAAAGGGTTCAGAAAAGATTTATAAGGATGTTGTCAGAGTTGGAGACTTTGAACTATAGAGAGAGGTTGAACAGGCTGGGGCTTATTTCCCTGGAGCGTCGGAGGCTGAGGGGTGACCTTATAGAGGTTTGTAGAATCATGAGGGGCATGGATAGGGTAAATAGACAAAGTCTTTTCCCTGGGGTGAGAGAGTCCAGAACTAGAGGGCATGGGTTTAGGGTGAGAGGGGAAAGATCTAAAAGAGACCTAAGGAGCAACTGTTTCATGCAGAGGGTGGTACGTGTATGGAATGAACTGCCAGAGGAAGTGGTGGAGGAAATGTGTCACATGTGTACCATTGGTCAACGAACCAACCACTGAAAACTGGACCCATTGAGAACTGATCACGCAGGCAGTGTACACAGGTGAGGGTATATGAGAAGATGCTCCAAGGTTATGGTTAACTCAATCACACATAATATCTCACCAACTTTAAGGGCATTTAAATAGTCGTTAGATAAACCAATGGATGAAAATAGAATACTGAAGAATATTTGGGCTTCAGATTGGTACCACAGGTCAGTGCAACATCAACTGCACTGTAATGTTCTATATTCTCTGTAGATTGTTTGACCTAGTACTTGGAGACCACCCACTCCAGTCTGACACTCAGGCAATCCAATTCATGTGGAGACCTGATCATAATGCCTGTGGGATTAAGGCTTTGGAAGTACTAAATAAGCTTGCTTGTGTGAGTAATGTTGGGAAATTTGAGTTGTTGATATCCAGAGTAAGCCCATAGGCCGAGGACAGACTTAACAGAAAGGTAACTGGTTGATTCTTTGCAATGTAGCGGTATCCAAAAACTTCCAACTTCCAGTTTACATTTCCCCAAAGCTAGGGACACAACCCTCACAGTGTGCTTCAATGGTGTAACTTCAGGCATGGGTACCATACATCAAAGTGGCCATTTTTAGTGGTGACACACATCTCCTGCATTGGGAACAAATAGTTTATTTGTCCATTCACTTTATCAACCTGCATCACAACTTTTACTGATGAATACATTTGTCCAATCACCTTGATTTAGGAATAAGTGTATTTGTCCTGTACATTATGTTACCCTTTGACCCCGCTGAGACACCTGTTTCCAGCACATGCTGCAAATTCTTTATTTTTCCGCCATAATATTGTACTGTAGAGTTATTATTGAGACAATTCAATTCTAAATCGATTCTGCAAGTTTATTGAAAACGCTCTGGAATTCTTTGGAGTCCTCCTCAGTATTGACCATTCACAATCCAGTCTAACCTGTACATTTGGAGACTAGTACAAGCCATTCATTGTTAAATGCTATTGCTTCTCTCCCCAGCTGGGCCATCACAAGAGTGGAAAGGCAGTACTCCTCGAGAGGTGATAGTGCAGGAAGGTTCCTGTGCACAGATACCATGTCGTTACAATTATCCATCATGTCTGAAAAATCAACCACGAGGTGGAATCTGGTTTAATGGAGAGACTGAGAAGTTACGGACTCACATAGCCTTTCACTCCAAGGATCCCAATCACAAATCACGAGGGTTCCGCGATCGGACCCAGCTGTCTGGGGACCTGAAAGATGGCGACTGTTCCCTGATTATAAACGACATCAAGCGGGAAGATGCAGGGCCTTACTTTTTTAAAGTAAAGTTTGACAACGGTCCGAGTCATCACTATTATCCTGTAACTCAGCTTCGTGTTTCTGGTAAGTGCTGTACTGTAATTGCTCAGTGGGAAGTAACTCAAACAGTGATGCTTACACGCGAACACAAAACACAGCTTGTTCTAACACAGTGTCTGACTGGGTCAATACCTGGTGGTTCCTCAGTGTCATTGCATTGCTTCAGCTTCATAGAAGGTTGGTACAATGGGGTGATTTGCTTGAACATTTCAGAAAGTATTTAAGAGTCAGTAATGCTGTGGGCCTGGAGTCACATGTAGTCCAGACTGGGTAGGATTTCCTTCCCTGAAAGATATTCATGAACCAGATAGCTTTTTAACAACAAATTAACCATGGTAACATGACCAGTCACCATTGGGCTAGCTTCAATGCCATGTTTATTCTTAATCCATTTCAAATTTTCCCTGTCACCGTGGTGGGATTTGAGCCCATGTCCCTGGAACATTATCTTGGAGCTCTGGATTTGGTTACAATCGCATCTGATTGCATCACATGACAAGCCTGCTCCCAGAATAACACCTGGCTTGATGGATCGTAAGTTTAACGATTTGAAACTGGTTAATGTGTTGGTTCGTCACGGAAACATAGTCACATGAGGCTTCAGACATTCTTGAACAATGGAACATCTGGTTATTACACATATTTTAAAAAACAATTTCTCAATGTCTCTGTTGCAGTTACAAAACAATGTGTCAACCTCTTTCCCAAACTCTGTTACAGTGGCTCAAATCTAGAGGAGTTACACTCCTATCTCAACTCTTCGAGTTTCCACTTAACTTTAAAACAAAACATGAAGACAATTTTACAATTCCTTTCAGTGGCATGAACCTTCCACAACTCTAATGGGCCAAACTTTTTTTTATATTTGCACAGCCTAACAATTTCTATCCCAAACTGTCCTGGCTTGGAAGCTTCATAAATTAAAAACAAGGTTACCACTGTGACTGGTTTTCACTGAACTGAAAATAAAATTTAAAAAACTGCATGATGAATCTAAAACAGAAAATAAAATTTAAAAAAACTGCAAGCTTAATCGAAAACAGAAATTGCTGGAGAAACCAAAAATATCCTGCTTTGCATAAATCTGTTCCCTTTCGAATAAAGTCTTGTTTCCTTCTAAACTGAAGTCAGAACAAAACTAATGGCTTTGCTTTGTTTACACAACCTATCATGAACTCAAAGTGACAAATATCTTATTCCATTAACATGCCAAGGATCATCTAGGCTTTTACCTGTTCTCGACTTGGAATTTAGGTGTGATGATGCTGCGGTGATTTTGCCCTAGGTTTTTTTAAGGAGAGGCTTCAAGACAGAGGTAATGAGCTATCGATTTGGAATACCAATAAAGTAAACAGTCTGTGAGGCCTTGGGGAATTTTAATGTGTAGCAATAGAAGCAGCCTGGATGGGTGTGGCCAGCTCTCTCACACAGGAGTTTTTAGTTTTTTTTAGTTTGTAGGATTACCTGTCAACATCTGCTGTCGGAGTCTCAACAAGGCAGAAGTTGCTGGAGTTTTGAAGGAGATGAAACCATTGTTTCCCTCTCTCAGTTACAGCGAGAAGCTAGGGCTTCTCTCTGCTGCTGGGTTAACCGGGAGACAAATCTATCTTTCTGAATTTGCCTTTGTGCCAAGGGCTGTTTTTACAAGATGTTACTCTATTGGAACAGTTCATTAGTAATCATTACTGTATCTATTATTCTGTTAAGTTTTCTAATAGAGTTATTACTCTAAGTTCTTCTCTTATTGTATTTTAATTATAGTGTTTAAATAAATTGTGTTTTGCTTAATGTCCAAGTAATTTGCCAAATCAGATTGCTTTGGGAACATCACATTATATATTCCTTTAAAATGAGAAAAATTTAGGGTCCAGGCAACCTTCTTAAAATATTTTGAGGACATCTGGTCTGATCCATAACATTAAGTAACTGCTTCAGAATGACTTTCTGATCATTTTAACATAAATCTTCACAGAACTAACCTATATTTCTTGTCCTCTGTTTTGACATCTAGATTCATCTTAATTATTAAATAGGTTTTATCATGATTCCTAGTCCAGTGGCATTACCACAACCATGTCACCTCTTCATGAACTGAGTCCCCAATGTACTTACTTTGTCCATCCATGTTAGCGACTTCCATTTATCTCTTTATTCTGAAGTTGAAGATATCAATAAATGTTACTAGTGTGTCATCAGAAATCTTCATTCAGAGTGTGATCAACTGGACATATCTTAATACCTTGAACTATTTGAAAGCAGAGGGAACTGACTACAGCAGCACAAAAGGTTACAGTTGCAAAGAGAACATAAGTTGCTTAGCCAACTCGGTGAGTCTGAAACACCTTCACAGAGAGGTCACATGACACAGTTTTTGGGTGTAATATAGGCCTTGAATTTAGAAAATCCCACTACAGAATTAGCCTTTGTGTGTGCTCTCTTTCTTCTGAAAGTCCTTTCATCATAGAGATCTCAGAGAGAGACTTATAAAATTCTAACAGGACTTCACAGGATCGATACAGGGAGGATGTACCCGATGGTGGGTGTGTCCGGAACCCGGCAGGGGCTCACAGTCTGAGGATTCAGGGTGGACCATTTAGGATGGAGATGCAGAGACATCTCTTCACCCAGAGAGTGGGAGCCTGTGGGAGTCATTCCCACGGGAAGGAGCTGATGCCAGAACATTGAATGTATTCAGGAGGTGGCTAGGGTCAAAGGTTATGGGGGGCGAGGCTATTGAGTTGGACGATTAGCCATGATGGCGATGAATGGTGGAGCAGGCTCAAAGGGCTGAATGGCCTCCTCCTACTCCTATCTTCTGTGTTTCTATGGTTCTATAGTTTGTCATGTGAAAGAACACTGGGAAGCCTCATCAGCACGTGTGCGTGGTTTTTAAATGAGAAATTGGAAATGTAAGGGATCACATATTTTTACATTTAGAATGATAATCTGAAATGGAAGTTAGACACTGCTATGTCGCTGAGAGACCAGAAGGGTTTTAGAACTTGGATATATTAAATGGGGCACATGTTTAGCTGTGCAAGTCGCTTTTTGAACCAGTGTCAGCAATACTTAGAGTTAAGGAAAGACTTCCTGACGATAGCCCTTAGATGGGTTGAGCTGCAGTTTGCTACAAATCTGCAGGTGCTGGGTAGCCCGAGACATCCAGACTCTGCAAATTGTAAACAGCCCTCTCTCCCCTGTCCTCTCTCCATTGATTGAAAAGACAAGAAAACAAGATTACAAGAAACATTCTAATAAGAAAGAACCAGGTCCATTGAATCAGCTGTCGAAGTGAAGAATGACCATCATTGTACAGACAATCACACATCATAGCTCAGCTAAAAGAGACTGTGAGAGACAATTTAACCCAGACTTGTGATCTGGAGTTCTGATTTTCAGAATTTTCTTCCCTGTCTGATTTTGTTTTCCATCCAAAACATCTGTGTCAGACTATCTGTTTTTTGTTTGTCTTAATCAAGAATAAGTTTGTGCTGTTTGTTCAAGATGAATAGTGGTTGATTATAGATATTTTTTCCCTACTCTTCTTTAAGGTAGAGTATGTAATAAATAAAAGGAGTTATTTTCTGTTAATGACAGAACTTGGTGTGAATTGTATTTGTCCTATCAGACATTAGATTAGATTACATTACATTACATTACTTACAGTGTGGAAACAGGCCCTTCAGCCCAACAAGTCCACACCGACCCGCCGAAGCGCAACCCACCCATACCCCTACATTTACCCCTTACCTAACACTATGGGCAATTTAGCATGGCCAATTCACCTGACCCGCACATCTTTGGACTGTGGGGGGAAACCGGAGCACCCGGAGGAAACCCACGCAGACACGGGGAGAACGTGCAAACTCCACACAGTCAGTCGCCTGAGTCGGGAATTGAACCCGGGTCTCAGGCGCTGTGAGGCAGCAGTGCTAACCACTGTGCCACCGTGCCGCCCATCAGTATTGAGTCAAATATTACAGACTATTGCAAAGGAGGTGATAACACGGCGCTTAGAAACGATCAATGGGAATAGATGCAAATAACATGTATTCAAAAGGCAGCTTGATAAAGCAGTGAAGGGTAAATGGGATCAGCGGTTATGGGGAAAAAGCAGGATTCTGGATCAGTGGTGCTGGAAGAGCACGACAGTTCAGACAGCATCCAACGAGCAGCGAAATCGACGTTTCGGGCAAAAGCCCTTCATCAAGAATAAAGGCAGTGAGCTGGAAGCGTGGAGAGATAAGCTAGAGGAGGGTGAGGGTGGGGAGAAAGTAGCATAGAGTACAATAGGTGAGTGGGGGAGGAGACGAAGGTGATAGGTCAGGGAGGAGAGGGTGGAGTGGATAGGTGGAAAAGGAGCTAGGCAGGTCGCACAAGTCCGGACAAGTCATGGGGACAGTGTTGAGCTGGAAGTTTGAAACTAGGATGAGGTGGGGGAAGGGGAAATGAGGAAGTTGTTGAAGTCCACATTGATGCCCTGGGCTTGAAGTGTTCCGAGGCGGAAGATGAAGCGTTCTTCCTCCAGGCATCTGGTGGTGAGGGAGCGACGGTGAAGGAGGCCCAGGACTTCCATGTCCTCGGCAGAGTGGGAGGGGGAGTTGAAATGTTGGGCCACGGGGCGGTGAGGTTGATTGGTGCGGGTGTCTCGGAGATGTTCCCTAAAGCGCTCTGCTAGGAGGCGCCCAGTCTCCCCAATGTAGAGGAGATCACATCGGGAGCAACGGATACAATAAATGATATAAGTGGATGTGCAGGTAAAACTTTGATGGATGTGGAAGGCTCCTTTAGGCCTTGGATAGAGGTGAGGGAGGAGGTGAGGGCACAGGTTTTACAGTTCCTGCAGTGGCAAGGGAAAGTGCCAGGATGGGAGGGTGGGTAAAAACAGGATTAGGCTAGTGAGTTGGATGATAAGCCATGATGGTGATAATGGGGGAGCAGGTTTAAAGGGCCGAATGGCCTCCTCCTGCTTCTATGGTTCTATGTCCTCAGCCATCAGTCAGGCAAATTGGTGCTCAAATTGATAACGTATACATTTGGTGATGGCTTGTAGAATACTGGACATGAATATTGGTGCACTCTTCCTAGTTAAGTTACGATAGAAAATACACTGTTGTTTCCAGAAAAGCACTCCTTAATCAGCTATAACTGATCCACAATACATCCTAGTGCAAGCAGGTTGTGTGGAAAGCGACACTGGCTACAGATCAACACTTGAGACAACCTGTTACTAATTATATTTTTCAAATGTAGCTGCTACTTGACCAAGATGTGTGTGTGTGTGTGTGTGTGTGTGTGTGTTGCTAATATCTTTTGATCTTTGGTTGCGTAAGCTTCTTTGCAATAACTTGACTGATTTAAGCAATCCGGAAGACTTGTTTTTGATATTGAACTTTATGCAGTTTGATGATACAGATCAGATCTTCTGGTGAATTAAGTTCAAATCATATGGCCAGAGGAGGAATGAAGCAGTTCATCATGTCGAACAGGGTTATAATGCAAAACATAGACTTGCTTTTCTGTAGCACCTTTCACCAGCTCAGAATGCCCCAAATTGAATTAAATGCAGTGAAATAATAATTGTAGTGCCGCTGTTCTACAGGAAACATCAAAGCATATTTGAGAAAAGCAAGCTCCCATATACAGGAATGAAATAAACAGGCCAGTCCCTCAGACCGTGATAAACAAGTGAACACCAAACTCTGGTCAGCTCCTCCATCCCAGTGTCTCGGAATGAAAGTGCATTAAGTTGAGGAACAGATACACTGCCTAAAAGGATGACATTATTTTAAGATCATTGTAAACTCTCATTTCTAATGTCATCATTGTAAACTTGCTTTCATTTGTGGGACTGTGATTTCTATTTGAGCAGCTGCTTCATTTTATAATTATTGAAAATATAATTATCCTCTCACTGTTTCTTAGATTTTACAGATAAACCCACGATATTCCCCGTGCAAATTATTGCAGGAATGCATGTGAGATTAAGGTGCACTTTCAACACAACATGCATTGGAACAGCACCCACCCTAACCTGGGACACTCCTACCATCGTACGTGGATTGGTCTCAAACACTATAACTCAGCATGGTGTCACTCTGACCTATACTTCTGTTCTGAGCCTGACACCATTACTCAGACACCAGGGACAATCTCTAACCTGCAGAGTGAGTTATTCAACCGTTTCATCAGAGCAGACCTTCGTACTGACAGTGCAATGTAAGTATCAACGCAGCACTCCCTCAGCACTGACCTTCCAACAGTGTGGCACTCCCTCAGCACTGACCTTCCAACAGTGCGGCACTCCCTCAGCACTGACCTTCCAACAGTGCGGCACTCCCTCAGCACTGACCTTCCAACAGTGCTGTCCTCCTTCACTACTGACTCTCCAACAGTGCAGCACACCCTCAGCACTGACCCTCCAACAGTGCGGCACTCCCTCAGCACTGACCTTCCAACAGTGCAGCACACCCTCAGCACTGACCTTCCAACAGTGTGGCACTCCCTCAGCACTGACCTTCCAACAGTGCTGTCCTCCTTCACTACTGACTCTCCAACAGTGCGGTACTCCCTCAGCACTGACCTTCCGACAGTGCGGCACTCCCTCAGCACTGACCTTCCGACAGTGCGGCACTCCCTCAGCACTGACCTTCCGACAGTGCCCACTCCCCCAGCACTGACCTTCCAACAATGCTGCACTCCTTCAGTACTGACTCCAACAGTGTGGTCCTCCATCAGCACTGATCTTCCGACAGTGCTGTACTCCTTCAGTACTGACTCTCCAACAGTGTGGCACTCCCTCAGCACTGATCTTCCGACAGTGCTGTACTCCTTCAGTACTGACTCTCCAACAGTGTGGTCCTCCATCAGCACTGACATTTCGACAGTGAGGCACTCCCTCAACACTTACCTTCCAACAGTGCGGCACTCCCATAGCACTGATCTTCCAACGGTGCTGCACTCCTTCAGTATTGACTCTAACAGTGTGGTCCTCCATCAGCACTGACACTCCGACAGTGAGGCACTCCCTCAACACTGACCTTCCAACAGTGCAGCACTTCCTCAGTACTGTTCCTCCGACAGTGTGGAACTCCCTCAGTAATAACCCTCTGACAGTGCGGTGCTCCCTCAGTACTGATCTTCCAACAGTGCAGAGCTCCCTCAACACTGACCTTCAGACAATGTGGCACTCCCTCAGTACTGACCTTCTGCCAATGCAGCACTCCCTCATTACTGACCCTCCAACAATGCAGCACTCCCTCAGCACTGACCCTACAACAGTGCGGCACTCCCTCAGCACTGACCCTCCAACAGTGCGGCACTCCCTCAGCACTGACCCTCCAACAATGCGGCACTCCCTCAGCACTGACCCTCCGACAGTGCAGCACTCCCTCAGTACTGACCCTCTGACAATGCGGCACTCCCTCAGTACTGACCCTCCAACAATGCGGCACTACCTCAGCACTGACCCTCCAACAATGCGGCACTACCTCAGCACTGACACTCCGACAGTGAGGCACTCCCTCAGCACTGACCCTCCAACAGTGCAGCACTCCCTCAGCACTGACCCTCCAACAGTGCGGCACTATTGTGCTCCCTGCGTGCTGACCCTATGAGTTTGCTGTCACCCCTCGACTTGAACTATAGTGTCTGCCTGGATGACATACTTTGTGTCAAAAGAACCCGGATTAATATTATACCTTTCACAATCTGTGGGTCTCCAATAGAGTCTTGCTCTGTCCTGGGATTGCTCACAATATTCTCTTCCTTTGTTTTTAGATGCACCAGAGGATCTCACAATTACCTCCCTCAATAGGATGAAAGATTCATCAATCAGTACAATCAAGGGGGAGTCTGCAGTGATAATCTGCTCTGTCAGGAGCTTCCCAGCTTCTAACCTGATGTGGAGACATCTTAATGCCATCATGAATAGAACAAGTTTCAGCAATGAGCTGTGGTTGGTGATTCCTAATGTTACATCCAGGGAGGCTGGAGACTATCAGTGTGTGGCAGAGAATGAACATGGAACAGTGGAAGACTCCCTAACTATCACTGTGGAATGTGAGTGTACACAGACTTCAATCTTTCTGACACAGGTGGAGGGACAAGCGAAAACACGCAAATACAGGGATGACACAGACAGAAGAACACATTAAAGGACCAGACATCAATGTGTATGCACATACACACACCCACTTGTGCACAAACTGACATTCTGTCATGAATCTTGTCCAATGTTTACATTACTTTCATTATTTGGAAACAGAGATCCATGGATTTGGGTCAGTTCTCTGATGGGCTTGTTTATTTACAAAACCAGAACGTCAGTTTGCAATAGTGAAGTCACAGTGTTAATTCTAAGAAATCACGTGTCTGCAATCGATGACCTGGAACTGCCGTTGTAGTGGTAGATTAGATTCCCAACAGTGTGGAAACAGGCCCTTCAGCCCAACAAGTCCACACCAACCCTCCAAAGAGTAACCCACCCAGACTCATTTCTCTCTGAATAATGCACCTAACACTATGGGCAATTTAGCATGGTCAATTCACCTGGCCTGCACATCATTGGACTGTGGGAGGAAACCCACGCAGACACAGGGAGAATGTGCAAACTCCACACAGACAGTCACCTGAGGCTGGAATCAAACCTGGGACCCTGGTGCTATGAGGTAGTAGTGCTAACCATTGAGCCACCGTGCATGAAACAATTATTCTGTTTAGTTTATAACAGGCAAGGTAAATATATCAAGGCTCTCTGTTTAGTTTTGACATCAGAGCAGAGACACAGCAGAGTTGAATTCAAAAAGTTGAACGGCTTCTCCTGACAGCAGATCCAGTGCAAACAATCAGCTCAGCAGAAGGGGTTTCTAGTCTGTGAAGCTTCTTATCCAGGAGAGTTTGAGTAAAAAGCATCAAGTGTTTAGATTGAGCAGGTTCAGGCCTCCATAACTTTGAGAGACTTAAGGCCAGCAGACGTGGGAAGGAATTATAAAATAAACACCAGACTTCAGAGTAAACAAAATTAGTAAACTAATGATTTCAAGAGCTGAAAGAGAATGACATTTCTCTGGAATGAGAGTCTCTGTAACGACAGTGTGATGAAACAGGTTGGAATTTTGTTCTGCTGATTATTTTAAGAGCTTCCTATTTGTTTTCTGTATAAATATAGCTTTCTTTGGCAGTAGACAGCTTGCATATTGCTGGGAAAAAAAATCACATTTTGTTAAAAGTCTTTCATCTTACACTCATCAGGACAGTTTGCAAGAATGCAAATTCAAGGAGGAAACCAACTTTTATTGTGCATGAGAGGATTGGTTTGACGAATGGACTTAATGATAGTGGTGTGACATGGAAGATTCAGAGTGTCATATATAAAGCTGAGGAACAGACCCTATGGTCCAACCAATCCATGCTGACCATAATCCCAAACTGAACTAGTCCCACCTAGCTGAACCCACCCAAGCTGGAGAAGGTTCAGAAGAGATTTACCAGAATGTTGCGGGAATGGACAGTTTGGTTATCAGCAGAGCTGGATAGGCTGGGACTTACTTCACTGGAGTGTAGGAGGTTGAGAGGTGACCTGACAAAGGTTTATAAAATCATGAGGGTAGAGATAAGATGAGTGGCAGGTGTCTTTTCCCCCAGGGAGGGGAATTTCTAGGCTGGGGGGCATGTTTTTAAGGTGAAAGGAGAAAGGTTTTAGAAAGACATGGGGGACAATTCCTTTACACTGAGAGTGGTTCATATGTGGAATGAACTTTGAGAGGAAGTGGTGGATAACTGCAGCATTGAAAAGACATTTGGATAAGCACATGAATAAGAAATGTTTGGAGGGACATGGGTCAAGCGCAGGCAGATGGGACTCGTTTCGTTTGGGATTAAGGTCAGTATGGACTGGTCTGTTTCCATGCTGTAGGACTCTACAATGTGTCACTTTTTATTCTTTCTGCTATAATTGACAATTTCACCCATTGTACCTCGTATGTTACTCTCTTCATCTGTCTATACTCTTTGTAGGTTATGTTTGTCTTTCTCAGAACTTACTTTCCTACTTATCTTCTTGTCAACAGTAAATTTAGTTACCGCATGTTCAATTCCTTCATTCAAATCATTTCTAGAAATTGTGAACATTTGAGGACCCAACACCAGTCCCTTGTGACACACTGCTGGTGACAATCTGGGGAGAGAAAGCAGTGTTGTGGTTTCAGGTCTAGTAGCCCTTCATCAGAACTCCCTCTGTCTGTGTGACATGCAGCGAGGTGTTGACCGACTAGGATAGCCATTCTCCTGCAGGATGGCCTAGATACATCCTTTTTCAGCATTAAACTTCTTTAATGAACATTACAAGAATTTTCATAATGTCTGATGGTCAGTTTAGCCTGAGGATCAGCACACCTCAGGGAAGAGGAGAGGATGAGAAGGCTGCACTCTCATAGTAGGAGAAAGTGAGGACTGCAGCTGCTGGAGAGTCAGAGTCGAGAAGTGTGGCGGTGAAAAAGCACAACACATCAGGCAGTATCTAAGGACCAGGAGAGACGACATAAGCCCAAAATAAACTCGGTTGCTGTGGGAATTAAACCTTTGCTGTTAGTTCAGTGTACATCACAGACCATGCATCCAGCTAACTGAGCTAACCAACCCCCAGCATCAACTGCAGTTACTGTGAAAGTCTCGGCTCCTCAAACTTGTCCCCCTCACTTGAGATGTGGTGACCTCACCACCAGGTTGTCTCTCTGTAATGAGACAGGAGTCCTGCCATCCTTTGAGTCAATGCTGACTTCAACACTCACATGCACACTCAAACACTCTCTCGCACACACACTCTCACACATTCTTTCAAACACACTCACACACTCTCTTACACACATTCTCACACAATCACTGTCACGCTGTCATGTACACGCACATTCTCACACACATGCTCTCTCACACATTCTCTATCTCACACACACGCATATTCTCACACATACTCACTCTCAAACACACACTCTCATGCACACCCAGTTTACATAGTCTGTGTCTACTGTAAATGTGACATTGCACCTTAGATTAAGATGAAGGTGACAGAGATCCATAGAGACAGCAGGTTCAGAGAGATGAACAATGGAGTCTTCCTGTGCTGTGTGATTGCTCACAACATTCTCTTCCTTTGCTCTTAGATGCGCCAGAGAATCTCACAATTACTTCCCTTGACGGGATTAAAAATTCATCAATCACTATAACTGAGGGAGATTCTGTTTTGATAACCTGCTGTGTCAAGAGCTTCCCAGCTTCAAACCTGATGTGGAAACATCTTGGTGTCACAATGTACAGCACAAGTTCCCACAATGAGCTGTGGTTGGAGATTCCTCACGTTACTCCCCGAGACACTGGAGACCATCGGTGTGTGGCGCAGAATGAGCATGGAACAATGGAAGGCTCCTTATCCATCACAGTACAATGTGAGACCTGCTGTTACATCTGTTCATTGTTACAATGTGTATGTAAGTTAGCTCACTGAGCTGGAAGGTTTGTTTTCAGATGTTTTGTCACCATGACTAGGTAATATCATCAGTGAGTATCTCTGGTGAAGCGCTGGTGGTATGGCCTCTCTTTATAGGTCTTGATTTTTTAAGGTGGATGATGTCATTCCGGTTTTTTTTTCAAGGGAAGGTAGTGAGCGTCTAAATTGATGTGGTTGTTGATGGAGTTCTGGCTGGAATGCCATGCCTCTAAGAATTCTCATGCATGTCTTTGTTCCATCTGTCATAGAGCGTGTTCTGTCCCAGTCAAAGTGGTGTCCTTCTTTGTCTGTATGTGTGGAAACTAATGAGAGTGGGTCGTGTCTTTTGGTGACTAGTTGGTGTTTGTGTATCCTTGTGCCGAGCTTCCTGCTTGTTTGTCCAATGTAGTGGTTTTGTTTTACAGTTCTTGCATGGTACTTTGTAAATGACATTGGTTTTGTTGGTAGTAGCTAATGGATCCCAGACGTATAAATAGAAACATGCCACCACTACTTCATCAGAGGCTCTCAATGATGATGTTTCCTAGTCATGGTGACAAAACATCTGGAAACAAATCTTTCAGCTCAGTGATGTAACTTATATACATATCCTCAACCTGAGCTATAAATCTTCTCAAACATTGCCAACTGTTACAATATCTTTAGATGAGTTCTTGGTATTGTCTTGTTTCCTCTTTGAATTTCTTCAAGCTTCTCTCATCCCACTGTCTGATTTGATTTTTATCCTTTTCTATTTTGTCCACAATTCCTCCAACAGTTGTTTCTGAGACAAGGGTCATTCTTCATCGCTATGTCTGTGTCTTCATGTCTGTGCTTATCTATCTCACTCTAACTGGACGTAACACCACTTTTGGCTCCTGATCTTCCAGTCTTTATCGAAGCCACTCACTTGTCTTGCTCTCTACCAGCTGAATCCGAATGTCCTCGCCGATACCTGCATTTTAAAATCTGTAACCCACCTCTTTCCACTTTCTTCAGAATCCGATTCTCTTATCCATCGAGTATGACCCTCTGCATTAGTGACTGCTCCCGGTGTTTTATCAACTTCAGGCTGATGTTTTTAGATGTTGAGACTGAAATAACTGGGTACGATGTTTGTTGCTGTTTGTTTCTAACCCACATTTCAGTCCTAGGTGTAACTTGGGTGTTTAACATAGACCCAAGTATTATCCACTCTCCTGACCTCAGTGCACCCAGTCTTGATATCCCCATTACCACTTAGCACCATTCTGTGTGGTAGTCCAGTTCATGTCCAGTTCATATGTCTCTCTGAGCCTTTTGTCTGGGTCTACTGTATTCACCAGCTCCTCCTTTGTTCTGTTTGTGTGTGTGGTATCGTCTGCCAACCAGAGATTCGACAGCTATATCTCGACAAACAAATTAATATCCCCAGGAGACAGGCAGGTGAATATGCTTAAAAACAGATACAAATACTTCAACACGCCTTCCTCTTTTAATACACTCCTTATACTCACCCTCTGTGGACATGCTTTGGGTCAGTGGCTGAAGAGATCCTTGTCTGAAGCAGATGATAAATAAGAAAACAAAGTCAAGGAGCAGAAATACCCCATTCAGCCCATCGAGTCTGCTTCGCTACTCAGTGAGGGCACGGTTGATCTGAGGATGCTCCATTCCACTTTTCTGGCATAGCCTTAGATTGCCTCACTAATTAAAATGCTGACTATCTGAATGTACTTAATGACCCTGTAGCAAAGAATTCACAGATTCACTACCCAAGAGAGAAAAATAAATCCTGCTCTTGTCTGTCCTAACTGGGGAGCTCCGTGCTCTAAAATTATGTCCCTCTGGTCCGAGGTGCTCCCATGTGGGGAAAGAAACTTCTACATCTTTCCTGTCAAGTCCCCCTGGCCTCCTACATGTTTCAATAAGGTCGCCTCTCATTCTTTGAAACGCCAGTGTATACATGCCCAACCTATTTAGCGTCTCCTCATAAAATAATCCCTCCACACCTGGGATCAGTTGAGTGAACCTTCTCTGGACTGTCCCCAGTATAGCTTTCCTTAGATAGGGCCCCCCAACCTATTCACTATAATCCAGCTGTGATCTGCTTTGTCTGTTGTGAAGTTTTAGCAAAACCTCCTTAATTTTACACTCCATTCCCTTTAAAGTAAAGGACCATATTCCATTTGCCTTCCCTGTTACTTGCTGAACTTGGATTTAGATTTATTTGAGATGTATACCCAAGGACCAATTTATTACAAATCTAAATCTAAATCCACTGGCTCTCCTTTATCTATCCTGCTTGGTACTTCCTCAGAGAATTCTGAGATATTTGTTAGACATGACTTTCTCTTCCTTGGGCCATGTGGTCAGCATGGACAAGTTGGACCAAAGGGTCTGTTTCCATGCTGCACATCTCAATGATTCTATGACCCCCCCCAAATCCCTCCATGTTGCAGCTTTCTGTGTTTTTTTCTCCATTTAAATGGCACTGAGCTTATCTAATCTTGCAGCCAAAATGCACAATCCCACACCTTCCCATATTATATTCCACCTGACATATTTTTGCCCACCAGTTCAGTCTGTCTGTATTCCTCTACAGGCTCTTTTTGCCATTCTTACCACGTGCCTGCCCACCTGTCTTTACATTGCTTGCAAATTTGGTTATAGTGCCTTCACCATCATCATCCGTACCATTGACATTTATTGTAAATAATTGCACCCCAGTATTGATCCTTGTAGCATTTCACTTGTTACAGATTGCCAGTCTGAAACTGCTTCCAGCCCCATCCTAACCCTCAGTTTTTTACGAGTTAGTCAATCCTCTCTGCGGGTGAATTTCCAATCTCTAACACCATGGGCTCTTAATGAGTTGAACCTTATCAAGCAACTTCTGAAAATCCAAATGTATTACATCCATTGCCTCTGCTTTATCTCTCCTGCTGGTTACCTTCTCAAAGAATTCTGAGATATTGTTAAGACATGATTTTCTCTCCCTTGGGCCATGATCATTCTGTTAGATCGTGTTTTGTTTTTCTAAACACTGTGCCATTACAGCCTTTCAAATAGGCTCTAAAATGTTCCTAATAACAAATGTTACCTCACTAGCTCACAATTATCTGACTTTGGTCTCCTTCCCTTTTACAATAAAGATGTTACACTGGCAGTATTCCTAATCTCTGGAATTTTTCCCAGAAAATGAGCAAGGGATTTCCAGAGCGTAGGGCTCCAGGCAGTTGAAGGTGGAGCAGTGGATATCAGAAAATACTCACGAGGCTGGAAGAGTGTGGAGATCTCAGAGGGTCACAGTCTATGGGGATTAGCTGCTGATTCTCCTCACTTCTTTTTGCAGATCCCCCACAGGAGACCACAGTGTCCATCAGTGGAGCATCAGGTGGGATCAGAGAGGGGCAGAATGTCACATTAACCTGCTCCAGTGAAAGTGTCCCACCAATATCTCACTACAGTTGGTTTAGGACTGAGGGAACCACCAGCATCCAGTTAAACACAAGCAGCCAGATTCTCTCCATCGCTCCAGTCACACGAGGGAATATTGCAGGGTTCTACTGCACAGTGACAAACCCATTGGGCAACAGCAGCTCCAACATGACTCACCTGAATGTGGAATGTAAGCTTTTTACTGTCTGTCTGTCTCTCCTTAACAGGGACTGTCTGTCTGGCAGCAGCTTACTTACTGTAGTTTAGATTACAGTAACCTCCTCACTGCTATAACCTGTCCTTCAATGAGATACACAGAGTGATATCAGGATAGGCAACTAACAGCTCAAAGAGGGAGGCTTTTAAGCAGCATCTTAAATGAGGAGATAGAGACAGAAAGAACAGTGGAGAGGTTTAGAAGGGGAATATTCCAGCTAAGAGGCACAGCAGCTGAAGAGTCAAGATTGTGTTGCTGGGAAAGCAGAGCAGGTCAGGCAGCATCCAAGGAGCAGGAGAATCGACATTTCGGGCGTAAGCCCTTCATCAGGAATGTCGATTCTCCTGCTCCTCGGATGCTGCCTGACCTGCTGTGATTTCTCAGCAACACACTCTCGACTCTGATCTCCAGCATCTGCAGTCCTCACTTTCTCACAGCAGCTGAAGACATGACTGCCAGTGACAGACGAATGGATATCAGAAGAGCCTTGAGGGATCAAAATTGTAGGAAGGTAGGGATAGCCAAGGGTTAATGGGAACTGGAGGAGGTGACCTGGGAGAGATGTAGGGGCTGCAGGAGGGACAGAGATAGGGAGGGATGTAGGGGCTGGAGGAGGTGACAGAGATAGGGAGGGATGTAGGGGCTGCAGGAGGTGACAGAGATGGGGAGGGATGTAGGGGATGGAGGAGGTGACAGATGGGGAGGGATGTAGGGGCTGCAGGAGGTGACAGAGATGGGGAGGGATGTAGGGGCTGCAGGAGGTGACAGAGATGGGGAGGGATGTAGGGGCTGGAGGAGGTGACAGATAGGGAGGGATGTAGGGGCTGCAGGAGGTGACAGAGATGGGGAGGGATGTAGGGGCTGCAGGAGGTGACAGAGATGGGGAGGGATATAGGGGATGGAGGATGTGACAGAGATGGGGCTGGAGGAGGTGACAGAGATGGGGAGGGATATGGGGATGGAGGATGTGACAGAGATGGGGAGGGATGTAGGGGCTGGAGGAGGTGACAGAGATGGGGAGGGATGTAGGGGCTGGAGGAGGTCACACTGAGAGTAAGGAGCTTTGGTCAGTTGAGGTCAGGGGGTAATGGTTGAATGATTGGCCAGGACAGTGTTGTGATGCTCGAGAATTGGGGAATTTGTGACAGTTGGCAAGAGTTTAGGTGTTACCGTTCTATCTTACATTCTAACTCTGCTAGTCTTGATTACTTTCTGTCCTTCCCACCTCAGATAAGCCAGAAATTTCTCAAGAATCGAAATGTGCAGAGAGGGCAGAGGGGATCACCTGCGTCTGTGCGGCCAACTCCAACCCTCCGGCAAATATCACCTGGCACCTTTCCCATGCCAACCTCAGCGGTAACCAAACACATGGAGGGTTTATGTCTGAGCAGCTCCGAGAGGGGCATCTGGTGAAGGGATTCCTGATCCTGATGGGACACCAGGATGAAGAGGAAGTGGTGGTATTCTGCTCAGTTCAAAACCCCCACGGGACATCCTTGTTCAAGGCCTACCAGTGGCTCAAAGGTGGGATCGATCTCTGTTTGACACCCACACAATTCTAGACTCCCCTTCCTCACCCTCTCCACGTGTCTACTTCCTTTCAGATGCTCTTTCCCACCAGCCTCTTTGACCAACACGTCTTCATGTGATTGACACAATACTGGATACAATTTGAGTCACGCCATTGAGAGGAAAAATGTCTGGAAGCAGTACCTTCACGCAAACAGAGGGGTGGGAAATCTGCTACTGTGACCAACATACCTCCCCACCCGCCTCCCAAAATATCTTTCTTTCATTGAAAATAAATGTAGAAGAGAGGAGACTAGTGTAGCTGCCCTGCTAATAATTTAGAATTCTAGTAGGTGACTTGATTGAAGTTTGATAATATTGAGGAGACCAGACATAAGTGGACCAAGAGAATCTGGTCCACTTATCATGATGTCCAGGACTCGAGGACAGAGCTTAAACATTGGACGGGGCTTTTTGACAGTGAAATGTGTTAGCATACAAAGTTGCTCAATGTTTGGAACTGTCTTCCGCAACTGGCAATTGGTCAATTGGTGAAAGTAATGATACTAGGCGAAAGTGAGGAGGGCAGATGCTGATGATTCCTGATGAAGGGCTCCTGCCTGAAACGTCGATTTTGCTGCTCCTCAGATGCGCTTTTCCAGCACCACTCTAATCTTGAAGGTGATGATACATCTCGACTGGTAACGTTAGCTTGCTCTCTCTCCGTAGATGCTTCCCTGACCCACTGTGGTCTCCAGCACTTTAGATTTTCAGTAGAGATTTCCCTGATTGTTTGTTTGTCTGCCTGTCTGAACTTTTTCAAGTGCGAGTGGAGGAATATTCATCAAAGTTTGACCCACAATGTCATTGTGTCCTGAGGTTTATAAACATAGGCACAGAGTGTAAAGTTAAGGAAGTGATGCGATACCTCTACAAATCATTGGTCAAGCCACATTTGGAGTATTGTGTTCATTTATGGGCACGTGTTTTGAGGAAGGATGTGAAAGCTGTGGAGAGAGTGGAAGGAGACTTTATTTTTCGTAGAATCCCTATCGTACATAAACAGACCATTCAGCCCAGCAGATCCATACCAACCCTCTTAATAGCATCTGACCCAGACCCATCTCCCTAACCTGTTCCTTCAACTCCCATGGCTCACTCACCTAACCTGCACATCCCTGGTCACTATGGGACAATTTCCCATTGCCAATCCACCCTAACCTGCACATCCCTGGTCACTATGGGACAATTTCCCATGGCCAATCCACCCTAACCTGCACATCCCTGGGCACTGTGGGACAATTTCCCATGGTCAGTCCACCCAAACCTACACATCCCTGGACACTATGGGACAATTTTCCATGGTCAGTCCACCCAAACCTACACATCCCTGGACACTATGGGACAATTTTCCATGGCCAATCCACCCTAACCTGCACATCCCTGGACACTATGGGACAATTTAGCATGCCAATCCACTCTAACCTGCACATCTTTAGACTGTAGGAGGAAACTGGAGCACCCGGAGGAAATCCAAGCAGACACGGGGAGAATGTGCAAACATTTAATTCCCCAGGAGTGGAATCAAACTGAGTTCTCTGGCACTATAAGGCAGCAGTGCTAACCACTGAGCCACCATGCTGCTGAAATTTGCCACAATAATACTAGAAATAAGGGATTTCAGATACAAGGGAAGATTAGAGAAATTGGGCTTATTCTCATTGGAGCAGAAAGGACATAAGAAATTACCTGACTGAGGTGTTCATAGTTATCAACAATTTTCCTTTTGAAAGGAAGGACGTGTTGGCATTGGAGATAGTCCAGGAGAGGTTTACAAGAGTGATCCTGGAGGTGAAAGGCATAACATATAAGGAGTGGTTGAGGACACCACGTCTGTACTCGATGGAGTTTAGAAGGATGAGGTGGAGGATCTGATTGAAATGTACAGGATACGGAGAAAACTTAATAGAGTGGACATGGAGAAGATTTTTCCACTAGTAGGAAAGACTAGGACCCGAGGGCACAACCTGAGTGATGGGACGACCCTTTAGAACTGAGATATGGAGGAATTTCTTCAGCCGGACAGTGGGGAATCTGTGGGACTCATTGCTACACAGGGCTGTGGAGCCCAAATCATCAAATGGCTTTAAGACTGAGATAGATAGGTTCTTAATGAGTAAGGGGATCAGGGGTTACAGGGAGAAGGGCAGGCAAGAGAGAGTGAGGAACATATAAACCATAATCGAATGGTGGAGCAGACCTGATGGCATGAGTGGCGTAACTCTGCCCCTTTCTCTTGTGGACTGATGATCTACCTCTCAAATCCTCTCAGAATCTTGTACATTTCAATAAGGTCACCTGTCGTTCTTCAAAACCCCAGTGGGCGGTACGGTGGCTCAGTGGTTAGCACTGCTTCCTCACAACGCCAGGAACCTGGGTTTGATTCCACCCTCTGGCGACTGTCTGTGTGGAGTTTGCACATTCTCCCCGTGTCTGCGTGGATTTCCTCCGGGTGCTCCAGTTTTCTCCCACAGTCCAAAGATGTGCGGGTCAGATGCATTGGCCATGGGAAATTGCCCATAGTGATAGGTGCATTAGTCAGGGTAAATATAGGCTAGGGGAATGGGTCTGGGTGGGTTACTCTTTGGCGGGTTGGTGTGAACTTGTTGGGCTGAAGGACCTGTTTCCATTCTGTAGAGAATCTAATCTCAGTTCAGGTGATTGGCCATGCTAAGCTGCCCATCGTGTTCAGGGATGTGCAGGTTAGGTACATCAGTCAGCGGAAATGTAAAGTAATCAGGTAGGGAATGGATCTGGGTGGATTACTCTTTGGAGGGTCGGCGTGGACTTGTTGGGCCGGAGGGCCTGTTTCACACATTGTAGGGATTCTATGATTCTAATGAGTACAGGCCCAACTGAATCAGCCTCTCCTCACAAGACAATCCCTCCATATGTAATATCAGCTGAGTGAACTTTCTCTGGTGCTGGACTATCCTTCCTGAGATAAGGGACCCCAAACTGTTCATTGTATTTCCAGTTGCCTAGTGCCTTCCATCATTGTGGTGGAAAGTCCCAACTCATACACTCTGTTCCCTTTGGAATAAAGGCCAGCATTTCATTTTCCTTTCCCTATTACCTGCTGAACTTGGATGCTAACTGAAACAAGGCTGCCAATTCGTGCACAGCAAGATCCCACAAATGTGATAATGAGCTGACCATCAACTGCTTCAATGAGCTTGAGTTGTTGCCTTGACAGAGATTACGAGGTGGGTCACGAATGTCCTGCAAGTGAAGGAAACCTGCCTCATCCCAGTCTGTGTGCACAGGTGACTCCAGCCTCTGAACTCCTGCCTCGGTTTGTGTGGTTCAGGTAAAAAAAAAGCCCTCCTCCTTCCCAAGGGGCAATAAATGTCAACATTGCTGAAGAATAAATATTTAAAAACAGAGTGAATTGCTCCTCAATGTACACCAGGCCATCATTCCAAAACTGTTTTTACAGGTAGAAATTCCAAGAAATGGACATTGGGATTAGTCGTGGCTGGAATCGTATTGAGTGTTTTCCTGGCTGGAATCTTAATTTTCCTGTGCATGCGAAAGTAAGTGTGGATGCTTCATTCAATCTTACTCTGAATATTTATTTCCATTTTCTTTCAACCAAGCGGTGACTGGTCCCAGGCATAAAGCAGTTCCTCTGTAAGTGGTCCCAATGTCCCTATGATCTGGAGTGAGCCTTTCATTGTTGTGTGTCCAGATCAATAGCTATGAGTAGTTGGGAAGGAGGTGGATGCAAATTCAAGAGGAACTTCCAACTGTGTGACAGTATCTACGCTGCGCTGACTCTCTGATGTACAATAACTACACTGTGATATTGTGCTATTGCAGGAGAAAGCCAGCGAATAAGGAGGCACCTTCAAAGACCAATGACGCTGTAATGATCTACAGTCAAATCTCGGTGAAGCACAAGGTACAGAGGCTGTTTGCACTCATCCCAAACCATCGGTCTCAGCATGTCCCAGACAAACAGTTAACCATGGATTCTCACCTATGGAGTCAACATGGGCTGAGCCAATCGAGCTCTCTCTCTGAAATAGCAGGTTGTAGTCTCAACATCGCACAGCTGAAGGCTTGAACAGTACGTCACGTCTGCACAATCGAAGTGTCAGCACTGAGGGAGTGCCACACTGTCGGAGGGTCAGTGCTGAGGGAGTGGGCACTGTCGGAGGGTCAGCATTGAGGGAGCACCGCACTGTCGGAGGGTCAGTGCTGAGGGAGTGCCGCACTGGCGGAGGGTCATTGCTGAGGGAGTGGGCACTGTCGGAGGGTCAGCACTGAGGGAGCACCGCACTGTCGGAGGGTCAGTGCTGAGATAGCGTCGCACTGTCAGAGGGTCAGTGCTGAAGGAGTGGGCATTGTCAGAGGGTCAGTGCTGAGGGAGTGCCACACTGTCAGAGGGTCAGTGCTGAGGGAGTGGGCACTGTCAGAGGGTCAGTGCTGAGGGAGTGGGCACTGTCAGAGGGTCAGCACTGAGGAGTGGGCACTGTCGGAGGGTCAGCACTGAGGGAGCGCCGCACTGTCGGAGGGTCAGTACTGAGGGAGTGGGCACTGTCAGAGGGTCAGAACTGAGGGAGCGCCGCACTGTCGGAGGGTCAGTGCTGAGGGAGTGGGCACTGTCGGAGGGTCAACACTGAGGGAGCACCACACTGTCGGTCAGTACTGAGGGAGTGGGCACTGTCGGAGGGTCAGCACTGAGGGAGCACCGCACTGTCAGAGGGTCAGTGCTGAGGGAGTGGGCACTGTCGGAGGGTCAACACTGAGGGAGCACCGCACTGTCGGAGGGTCAGCACTGAGGGAGTGCCGCACTATCGGAGGGTCAGTGCTGAGGGAGTGGGCACTGTCGGAGGGTCAGCATTGAGGGAGCACCACACTGTCGGAGGGTCAGTGCTGAGGGAGTGGGCACTGTCGGAGGGTCAGCATTGAGGGAGCACCGCACTGTCGGAGGGTCAGTGCTGAGGTAGCGTTGCACTGTCAGAGGGTCAGTGCTGAGGGAGTGGGCACGGTCGGAGGGTCATTGCTGAGGGAGTTGGCACGGTCGGAGGGTCATTGCTGAGGGAGTTGGCACGGTCGGAGGGTCAGTGCTGAGGGAGTGGGCATGGTCGGAGGGTCAGTACTGAGGGAGTGGGCACGGTCGGAGGATCAGTGCTGAGGGAGCGCCGCACTTTTATTCTGCCCTTCAGATGAGTCGTTAAACTGACAAGAATTACCTCTCTGGCAGGTGTAAAAGAATCCATGGCCACTCTTAGGAATTAAAGCTGTGATGGTCTCTCACTGGTGTCCTGAACCTCTGGCTAAATTTTGAAAGAAATAATCTGGTTCAGTGACCCTTTTCTGTTTGCAAGAGATTGCCATGTGCTAGATTTTGTACATTAGAACTGTGGTGACACTTTAAGTAAAATATCTTTCAATTGGCTGTGAAGTTTCGAGGGTTATGTTTCAGTCTCAGAACTGTGAAAGACAAGGTGACACCAACTGAACCATGACTTACTCTTTTGCGGCTGTGCAGTAATTTAAACCCGTTCCTGCCAGTAAATGAAATCTGTTCCCATTTCTCTGCAGGGTTCACGGAACAGGATACTTACTGACCCTCAGATCCCAACCAGGGACACAGCTGGAGAGATTCGACAAGCTCGCCAGCATGTCTTTGGAGGTCCAGTGGGAGAAGCCGCTACACACCCTGATGGAACTGAGGACGTTGTCTATGCCAATACCAACTTGTCAAAGCTGCCCTGCGGTGACGGGACCATACAGAGGGGCGAGGAAACAGAATACGCAGAGATCAGATTCCAGCCCCAAACCGAGGGAAAAACAGGGAGGAACATGTGAGGGGTAGTTGCAGCTGTTAAGGTTAAATAACAATGAAGAGAAAATGACATTGTCTAACTTTGTTCTGAGACTGGAACACTCCACTTCGAGCTTTGCAGTTTCTAAAACACTGAGAAATTACACAAAGTCTTCAGCTTCTGTACACGTGATTAAACCACTCAGACACATCTGTGCCCATGCATTTATCGTAAATGCCACATCCTGGAGAATAATGTTTGTAGGAGAAACTTTGTAGGAATAATGTTTGTAGGAGAAAGTTTGGAGGAATAATGTTTGTAGGGGAAAGTTTGGAGGAATAATGTTTGTAGGGGAAAGTTTGTTGCAATAATGTTGTACCCAGGATAGTGCTTCCTATTCTCACACGCCCTTCCTCTGAGCTAACTTCATACTGAAATAACTGCACAAAGGCCAGCTTCCTGTCACCACGTTCCCTTTTATTTACATGCGCAAAGCATGCCACTGATCCAGTTCCCTCAGAGCCAGCTCTTGGAGTTAACACAACGCCCTGAAACTCCTGTTTATGTCTGTCAGCCCAGGCTCCCTGTTTGGGGCTGTTAAACTGGTCCAGTCTGTGGGATCCACCTGGCTGACGTTGTGAGAATCAGTGCATCCCTCCCCTTTTAATTCCGGGGATGTAGACCTGTAGCCTTCTGCTTGTAGTCTCTCCTCGGGTATTTTCGCTCTGGGTCTGGTTCCTCAGACTCAGCCTTGTCCCAAACCGTAGCCCATCTCTCGCACCCGGAACACCTTGGAAGAAATGTATCCTCTTCTTCACACACTAAAGGCGTGAAGACTCAGTGGGTCTCTTTTGCTACCTCGAGTCTGCCTACCAGCAACAACTACAATGGCTCGCTGGCCTGGATTCAGTGAAAATTTGAATCCTTTAGCTGAGGCTTGGTTTTGTTTGGGGTTTTGGTGTGGGCTGACCTAGAGTCCCTCTGTTCAGGATGTGTCCTGAGTGAGGCTGTGCAGTTGCCTTCACTCAAGTGACGTTCCCCAAGCTCAGTCGGACTGGCGAGGGTGTCCACTTCCATCAGAATATCCTGTTAATCATGTGCTCCACTGGCCATTTTCCAATGATAACTCCAGTTGTAATGCCTGTTTGAAATTCCAGTTGGGCTTCAGCGAGGAGGTGTTTTTGCATGTTTAATCATTAATCCCATGTACCAAACACTCTGTCAGCATCTCATTAAGGGTTAAACCAGAGTCACCAGAGCCAGTCATCTTAACCTCAACAAAAATCCAGACATGGATTCCCCTGGTAAAACCAATAGTGTCTCAGAATCAGAGGAGGCTTGGGGTTGTATTATTCCTCAATTAAATCCATCAATTGGAAATGTTTTAATATGTGATGCCTCAGGATACATGCGGCTCCTAATAACCGAAAAAGCTGCAGATCCACAAGCTGTCAGGAGAACTACTCGTTGCTTTCCATCTCCACCAGTGTCAGTAGCCTGGAAAAATCAACACATTCTTTCCACACACTGGGCCCAGTCTTCAACAACAGGATCGAATGAGTCAAGTTTCCCAAATAATGGCATGATGTCAGAAGTGATTACACCAGCTCAAAGACAACCATTGTGAGTGACTTTCTTCAGGAATGTGCATAACTCTCATCGCCACTGAAATAACTCCATAGAAACCGGTATCCTGTCACCAAGTCTCCCTTTATTTACACATAGAGAGATTTTGACACAGATCTAGTTTCCTCGGAGCCAGCTCTCAGAGTGAAGAGAATATCCGACACTGCTGTTTCTGTCTGTCAGCCAGGGCTCCTTGATTGGAATGGGTGAACAGCCCCAATCAGGGAACTCAGATTCAGGAGCTTTACCTGGCTGACCTTATTACACACACTGTATGACTTCTCATGGAAATTTCCCATGTAAACATGTCACGCTGCAATGACATCTTCCTGCCACTGGTGATGCTGAGTGATCATTATTTTGGTTTTCTCAGACACTGGCAGTAACCATCCTGTTCTTTTTAACCAGGTCCATTGGGGATTGGAGGGTCCTTATGATCCTGACTGAGCAAGGTTCCAACATCCTCCTCCTCCCTTCAGCTGTGGTAACCCTCGGGTTAAGGTCTCCAAGTCGGAGGGTCCACACTGTTGGAGGGTCAGTGCTATGGGAGTGCCGCACTGTCAGAGGGTTAATTCTGAGGGAGTGCCGCGCACTGTCGGAGGGTCAGTGCTGAGGGAGTGCCGCAGTGTCGGAGGGTCAGTGCTGAGGGAGTGCCGCTGTGTCGGAGAGTCGGTGCTGAGGGAGTGCCGCACTGTCAGAGTGTCAGTGCTGTGGGAGGGTCAGTGCCGAAGGGTTGCCATACTGTCGGAAGATCAGTGTTGAGGAAGCAAGCACTGTTGGAGGGTCAGTGTTGAGCGAGCACCGCACTGTCAGAGGGTCAGCACTGAGGGAGCACCACACTGTCGGAGGATCATGCTGAGCGAGCGGGCACAGTTGAAGGGTCAGTGCTGAGGGAATGCTGCATTGTCGGAGGATTGGTACTGAGGGAGCGCCGCACTGTTGAACAGTGAGAGCTGAGGGAGTGCAGCAATGTCACTGGGTCAGTTCTAAGGAAGCGCTGTACTATCAGAGGGTCAGTGCTGAGGGAGCACCACACTGTCGGAGGGTCAGTGCTGAGGGAGCACCACACTGTCGGAGGGTCAGTGCTGAGGGAGTGGGCACTGTCGGAGGGTCAGTGCTGAGGGAGTGGGCACTGTCGGAGGGTCAATGCTGAGGGAATGCTGCACTGTCGGAGGGGCAGTGCTGAGGGAATGCTGCACTGTCGGAGGGTCAGCACTGAGGGAGTGCCGCACTGTCGGAGGGTCAATGCTGAGGGAGCGTCACACTGTTGGAGGGTCAGTGCTGAGGGAGTGCTGCAGCGTCGGAGGGTCAGTGCTGAGGGAGTGCCGCACTGTCAGAAGGTCAGTGTCGAGGGAGTGCTGCATTGTTGGAGGGTCAGTGCTGACGGGGAGTTGAGGGAACACTGCAGTGTCGGAGGGTCAGTGCTGAGGGAGCGGGCACTGTCGAAGGTCAGTGCTAAGGGAGCAGGCACTGTCGGAGGGTCAGTGCTGAGGGAGTGCAGCAGTGTCAGAGGGTCAGTGCTGAGAGAGCGGGCACTGTCGGAAAGTCAGTGCTGAGGGAGTGGGCACTGTCAGAGGGTCAGTGCTGAGGGAGCGCTGCACTGTCGGAGGGTCAGTGCTGAGGGTGTGCTGCAGTGTCGAAGGGTCAGTGCTGAGGGAGCGGGCACTGTCAGAGGGTCAGTGCTGAGGGAGTGGGCACTGTCAGAGGGTCAGTGCTGAGGGAGTGGGCACTGTCAGAGGGTCAGTGCTAAGGGAGCGCTGCACTGTCGGAGGGTCAGTGCTGAGGGAGCGGGCACTGTCAGAGGGTCAGTGCTGAGGGAGTGGGCACTGTCGGAGTGTCAGTGCTGAGGGAGTGGGCACTGTCAGAGGGTCAGTGCTAAGGGAGTGCTGCAGTGTCGTAAGGACAGTGCTGAGGGAGCGCTTCACTGTTGGACGGTCAGTGCTGAGGGAGTGCCGCACTTTCGGAGGGTCAGTGCTGAGGGAGTGGGCACTGTCGGAGGGTCAGTGCTGAGGGAGCGGGCACTGTCAGAGGGTCAGTGCTGACGGGGAGTTGAGGGAACACTGCAGTGTCGGAGGGTCAGTGCTGAGGGAGCGGGCACTGTCGAAGGTCAGTGCTAAGGGAGCGCTGCACTGTCGGAGGGTCAGTGCTGAGGGTGTGCTGCAGTGTCGAAGGGTCAGTGCTGAGGGAGCGGGCACTGTCGGAGGGTCAGTGGTGAGGGAGTGGGCACTGTCAGAGGGTCAGTGCTAAGGGAGCGCTGCACTGTCGGAGGGTCAGTGCTGAGGGAGTGGGCACTGTCGGAGTGTCAGTGCTGAGGGAGTGGGCACTGTCGGAGGGTCAGTGCTGAGGGAGTGGGCACTGTCGGAGGGTCAGTGCTAAGGGAGCGCTGCACTGTCGGAGGGTCAGTGCTGAGGGAGTGGGCACTGTCAGAGGGTCAGTGATGAGGGAGTGGGCACTGTCGGAGGGTCTGTGCTGTGGGAGTGGGCACTGTCAGAGGGTCAGTGCTGAGGGAGTGGGCACTGTCAGAGGGTCAGTGCTAAGGGAGTGCTGCAGTGTCGTAGGGACAGTGCTGAGGGAGCGCTTCTCTGTTGGACGGTCAGTGCTGAGGGAGTGCCGCACTTTCGGAGGGTCAGTGCTGAGGGAGTGGGCACTGTCGGGGGGTCAGTGCAGAGGGAGCGGGCACTGTCGGGGGGTCAGTGCAGAGGGAGTGGGCACTGTCGGGGGGTCAGTGCAGAGGGAGCGGGCACTGTCCGGGGGGGGGTCAGTGCTGAGGGAGAGCTTCACTGTTGGACAATCAGTGCAGAGGGAGTACTGAATTGGCAGGAATGGACAGTGTCTGAGTAGTCTCTGAAAGGATGTGAGGCCTGGCCGTCACCATAGTTCTGTTTATAGAGTTTTGCTCTGCGCCATTTGATTATTCCAATTCCTACATGACTGCAGCAACCACTATTAAAGCTTTGAAGCTCTTGCAGACGTGCTGTTTATTTCAAAAATATATATTATTCATAAAAAACCTTACATAACATACATAGTGACTGAGCAGTTCAATTCTGAACAGCGCTTACAAATGCAGAATAAGCAAACCAAAGACATCTCGTTTATTTAAATCTGTGTATGCATGCAGGTGAGACAGTAGGAGGGTCCGATAACTGAACAGACCCCCATTTCCCTTCGGCAGGGAGCTGCCCCAAACTTTCATGTGTCCCTCAGCATGTAGCCAGGAGCTTGGAACGTGCCCGTCTGCAACACCCCCTTCGGGTGAACACCTTGTTCTGGATAACCAGTACGTTCCAGGCAGAGCAAAGAGTGTCTTTCTCTGAGTTGATGGTCCTCCAGGCACAGTCGATGTTTGACTTGGTGTGTATTCCAGGGGACATACTGGAGAGTGCAGACTCCCACATCACAGAGGTGGATGAAGTGTCCTTGTTATATGGTCAGGCTAACTCTCTCTGTGTCTGTGCACCGCTGCTGCTGTGGGTGTGGTTTGTATTCACTCAGGGTGGTTCAGTGCTGACAGGTGGGGGAGGGATGGAAGCAGGTAAAACACAGTTTTGTTTTTCCCAAGTCCTGTCACGGAACTACGATTTAAATATTGCCCAGTCAGAGAACAGCTTTGCAAACTTCATTTATTCATCCAGTCAGGCGTCTGCAAACAAAGTGGAACGTGCAGTGTTCCTGCTCCACACTGCCCTCCTTCCAGCCCCCTTTTCATCTCCTTCTTTTCCTTACCCTTGTGGAAATCGACAGGATAGATCTCCCAATCCCGGTGGGAGCGAATCCCACGTTTCTCCCTCTCACTCCCTGTGGGAATGAGTCCCACATTCTCCGCCAACACCTTATGGGTCAATCCTGCATTCCCTCCCTCCCCACTCACTGTGGAATCTCGTCCTACATTTTCCCCCTCCACTCCCTGTGGGAACGTGTCCTACATTCCTCCCATACTCACTGCAGGAGTGAGTCCTACATTCCCTCCCACTCCACGTGAGGTTGAATCCACATTCCCCCCCGACAACTCCCTGTGGGAGTCAGTCCCACATTTCCCCACCCCCACTCCCTGTGGGAGTCGGTCCCACTTTCCCCTCCCCACTCCCTGTGGGAGTCAGTCCCACATTTCCCCTCCCCACTCCCTGTGGGAGTCAGTCCCACATTCCCGACTCCCACATCTCCCCCCAACGACTCCATGTGTGAGTGAATCCCACATTAACCGCATACCCCCCCCCCTTCCCCCCTCCCACAATTCCCTGTGTGAGCATAATTAAGTTGGGATGTTTTTGGATTTTCTAATAGATTAAATTATTCTGTATTCTTTGCTCTTTAGTTTGTGTGTTCAGTTGGTAATCTTGGAAATAAACTCTGTTTTATTTAAAACGAGGTGGTTGGGTCAGCAGCATCTATCCAGGTTACACCCACTTAAAACAATCAGCAAAGTTCGGGTCTGGGCTACTTTGTTGAAATGTTTTGAGGAGGTCTGGTCTGGCCTGCTCCATTACTCTTACTAATCCCCCAACCCCATTTCTTGATTTAAGTTGAGGAACGTTGGCAAGTGAGGAGACAATGTCAAATGAGCATCTCTCATACGGGTCAGGAGAGACCTAGGGAATGACGACTTATCACCTGCAAGGCTGGGGTGCGGATAGGCACATGATGGGAGCTGTCCTCTCAACACTTCAATAAGGTAACACCCCTTTTCAAATTGTAGCTGAAAACATAGATTCCCAGTGGCTTTTTAGTGACAGCAGTCAACAGATCAGCGCACTTTTCTGCTGCACTATGAATTGTTCCCTCTGTGTTCCTGAATCTGTCCTGACGAGACAATGTCAGCCTATTGCTAAGCAACTGGGAGCACAAACACAGAGGTACAGAACCCGAATATTTTATTTTAACATAAAGATTAAATGTAGAGCCAGTGTGATTCTGCCAGTCTGGATGTCTGTGTGTGTGTGTGTGTGTGTGTGTGTGTGTGTGTGTCTGTGTATGTGTGTGTCTGTATATGTGTGTGAGTGTGCGTATGTCTATGTGTGTATGTATGTCTCTGCATGTGTACGTCAGTGTGTGTGTGTCAGTGTGTGTATCAGTATGTGTGAGTGCATGCAAGTGTGTGCATCAGTGTGTGTGTGTCTGTGTGCGTAGGTGTGTGTGTCTGTATGTGCATTATTGTGTGTGCGTGTGCGTGGGTGTGTGTGTGCATTATTGTGTGTGTCTGTGTGTGTGCGCATGGGTGTGTGTGCATTATTGTGTGTCTGTGTGTGTGCGCATGGGTGTGTGTGCATTATTGTGTGTGTCTGTGTGTGTGCACGTGGGTGTGTGTGCATTATTGTGTGTCTGTGTGTGTGTGCGTGGGTGTGTGTGTCTGTGTGTGCATTATTGTGTGTGTGTGTGTGTGCGTGGGTGTCTGTGTCTGTGTGTGTGTGTGTGAGTGTGAGACTGTGTATGTGTGTGAGAAATTCCCCAGATACCTGATACCACTGAGTGTAGCAAAATGTGGAGCCAATAGCCAAAGACTATTCAGCTCTTCACCGCTCGGCCCACATGAAGGGAGGTACAACAACAACATTCAGGCCCATAGCGCCCATAAAACATCAGCGGGCAGCGACAGAGGGGCACCAGTCGCGAACGCAGAGACACTTGAGGTCACTGGGTCCAAACGCTGAGACAGAGAGGTCAAATTTTAAGGAGGGTCTTAAAGGAAGGGGTAGAATGGAGGAGGTTTTTGGGAGGGAATTCCAGACTTCAGGAACCACAGGCTGCTGAAGGCAGGGGGTGTAGGGGCTGGAGCGGGTTACAGAGATAGGGAGGGGGTGTAGGGGCTGGAGGAGGTTACAGAGATAGGGAGGGGGTGTAGGGGATGGAGGGGGTTACAGAGACAGGGAGGGTGTGTAGGGGCTGGAGGGGGTTACAGAGATAGGGAGGGGGTGTAGGGGCTGGAGGGGGTTACAGAGATAGGGAGGGAGTGTAGGGGCTGGAGGAGGTTACAGAGATAGGGAGGGGGTGTAGGGGCTGGAGGAGGTTACAGAGGTAGGGAGGGGGTGTAGGGGCTGGAGGGGGTTACAGAGATAGGGAGGGAGTGTAGGGGCTGGAGGGGGTTACAGAGATAGGGAGGGGGTGTATGGGCTGCGGGGGTTACAGAGATAGGGAGGGGGTGTAGGGGATGGAGGGGGTTACAGAGACAGGGAGAGTGTGTAGGGTCTGGAGGGGGTTACAGAGATAGGCAGGGGGTGTAGGGGCTGGAGGGGGTTACAGAGATAGGGAGGGGGTGTAGGGGCTGGAGGGGGTTACAGAGATAGGGAGGGGGTGTAGGGGCTGGAGGAGGTTACAGTGATAGGGAGGGGGTGTAGGGGCTGGAGGGGGTTACAGAGATAGGGAGGGGGTGTAGGGGATGGATGAGGTTACAGAGATAGGGAGGGGGTGTAGGGGATGGAGGGGGTTACAGAGATAGGGAGGGGGTGTAGAAGGGTTGGAGCCTGTGACTCCCTGAGAATGGAGACGATCGATCGTGTGCTGGTGACCGTGTTAGGGTGAAACCCACTGGTGTCAGTAATCCCCGTCTCTGTCCCTCCCCTTCCCCATAGCCCTCACCTTGGCCTGTCTCAGTCCTGAGCGAACGCTCACTCGCCCCAGAACATGACGTTCGCCTCCATCCCTCTCTCTCTCTCTCTCTCCACCTCTCTGTGCAGAGACTGTCAGGCCTGAAGGCCTATTGAGCAATTTCTGCCTCAGATACCGGAATTGGAGCGTCTGCAGTTGTAGGTTTTGGTTTTAATCTGGCAGAGGACTCAGTATCTGCCACAAAACCTCAAGTGTTTCCCAGAATAGAGAAATTGTGGTTCTAGTGTTAGTGAAACTGTCTTTAGTGGTATTTGTCAGGCCCTCAGACCGGTGTCTGTACTCTTTCTCACTCTCCCTCCCTCTCCCTCTCTCTCTCTCTCTCTCTTTCTCTCTCTCTCACACACAGGTTGGAAGGGGGTTGAGGGGGTCACACAGATAGGAAGGGGGTGGAGGGGGGTTACACAGATAGGAAGGGGGTTGAGGGGGTCACACAGATGGGAAGGGGTGAAGGGGGGTCACACAGATAGGAAGGGGGTGGAGGGGGGTTACACAGATGGGAAGGGGGTGGAGGGGGGTTACACAGATAGGAAGGGGGTGTAGGGGGGTCACACAGATGGGAAGGGGGTTGAGGGGGTCACACAGATGGGAAGGGGGTGGAGGGGGGTCACACAGATAGGAAGGGGATTGAGGGGGTCACACAGATAGGAAGGGGGTGGAGGGGGGTCACACAGATAGGAAGGGGATTGAGGGGGTCACACAGATAGGAAGGGGGTGGAGGGGGGTTACACAGATGGGAAGGGGTGGAGGGGGGTTACACAGTTAGGAAGGGGGTGTAGGGGGGTCACACAGATGGGAAGGGGGTGTAGGGGGGTCACACAGATGGGAAGTGGGTGTAGGGGGGTCACACAGATAGGAAGGGGGTGTAGGGGGGTCACACAGATGGGAAGGGGTGGAGGGGGGTCACACAGATAGGAAGGGGGTGTACGGGGGTCACACAGATGGGAAGGGGTGAAGGGGGGTCACACAGATGGGAAGGGGTGAAGGGGGGGTCACACAGATGGGAAGGGGGTGTAGGGGGTTCACACAGATGGGAAGGGGGTTGAGGGGGTCACACAGATGGGAAGGGGGTGTAGGGGGGTCACACAGATGGGAAGGGGTGAAGGGGGGGTCACACAGATGGGAAGGGGGTGTAGGGGGTTCACACAGATGGGAAGGGGGTTGAGGGGGTCACACAGATGGGAAGGGGGTGTAGGGGGGTCACACAGATAGGAAGGGGATTGAGGGGGTCACACAGATAGGAAGGGGGTGTAGGGGGGTCACACAGATGGGAAGGGGGTGTAGGGGGGTCACACAGATGGGAAGGGGGTTGAGGGGGTCACACAGATGGGAAGGGGGTGTAGGGGGGTCACACAGATGGGAAGGGGTGGAGGGGGGTCACACAGATAGGAAGGGGGTGTAGGGGGGTCACACAGATGGGAAGGGGTGAAGGGGGGGTCACACAGATGGGAAGGGGGTGTAGGGGGTTCACACAGATGGGAAGGGGGTTGAGGGGGTCACACAGATGGGAAGGGGGTGGAGGGGGGTCACACAGATAGGAAGTGGGTGTAGGGGGGTCACACAGATGGGAAGGGGTGGACGGGGGTCACACAGATGGGAAGGGGATTGAGGGGGTCACACAGGAAGGGGGTGGAGGGGGTCACATAGATAGGAAAGGAGTGGAGGGGGGTCACAGGTTTGAGGACCCTCAGGGTAAATCACCCCCGGTCACTTCTCTCTCAAATGAGGGAGCAGTCCCAATGGTCTGGTAAGACCAGGAGGGAGAGGGAGGGGGGAGGAGAGGGTGATATGTGAGGTGACGGTGAGGGTGGGTGAGGGGGAGGTGGGTGAGAGGGAGGGGATTTGGGGGTGGAGGGGGTTGGGTGAGGTCGGTGTGGGGGCAGGAGAGGGTGATATGTAAGGGTGGGTGAGGGGGAGGGGATTTGGGGGTTGAGGGGGTTGGGTGAGGGGGATGTGGGAGCAGGAGAGGGTATGTGAGGGTGGGTGAGGGGGAGGGGAATTGGGGGTGGAGGGGGCTGTGTGAGGCCGGGGTGGGGGCAGGAGAGGGTGGTATGTGAGGGTGGGGGAGGGGATTTGGGGGTGGAGGGGGCTGGGTGAGGGGGATGTGGGGGCGAGGGGTGAGGTTAAGTGTGTGTCCCGGAGACCATTGTTACTGAGGCCAGGCTGGTCATCACCCCCTGACCCCCCTGACCCCCCCTGGGTCTATGACAGCCCCTCCCTGGCTCTGCCCCTCCGGGACCCCCACCCCCACCCCCCACCGAGGGCACTGCCATTGGTGATGAGGGGCTCTATGGCAGTGCCAGGGCCGGCCTGGCTCCTGCTGGTGATGTTGGTAAACCCCGTGGGATCCTGCATGGACTGTGACTCCAGGCTCTGGAACAACTTCCTGGAGATGATGAGGAGATGCCTCCTGGTGGCGAGTGAGCAGGACTGCAGCAGGCAGCTCGACCCCCTCCTCACAACCAGCAGGGAGTTCACCCTCGGTAGGCCCAACTCCCTCTACCTCAGTGTCGCCCACCTCACCCTCACACTCCCTCTACGTCAATGTCCCTCACCCTCAGACTCCCTCTACCTCAGAGTCCCTCACCCTCATCCTCAGACTCCCTCTACCTCAGTGTAACTCTCCCTCATCCTCTGACTCCCTCTACCTCAGTGTCCCTCACCTCAACCTCAGACTCCCTCTACCTCAGTGTTGCTCTCCCTCACCCTCAGACTCCGTCTACCTCAGTGTCCCTCGCTTCACCCTCAGACTCCCTCTACCTCAGTGTAACTCTCCCTCATCCTCAGACTCCCTCTACCTCAGTGTCCCTCACCTCAACCTCAGACTCCCTCTACCTCAGTGTCCCTCACCTCACCCTCTGACTCTGTCTTCCTCAGTGTCCCTCACCCTCACCGTCACCCTCAGACTCCCTCTACCTCAGTGTCCCTCACCCTCACCCTCAGACTCTCCACCTCACCCTCAGACGCCCTGTACCTTACCCTCTATTTCCTCTACCTCACCCTCAGTCTCAATCTTGCTCACCCTCACTGTCCACCTCACCCTCATTCTCACCCTAACCCTCAGACCTCATCTCCTTCACCCACAGACGTGCTCTCCCTCACCCTCCCTGTTCCTCACGGTACCCCCCTCACCCACGCTCTCAGACTCTCACCCTCCCCCTCATACCCGCTTCACCCTCAGGCTCCATCACCCTCAATGTCCACCTCAAACTCAGCGCAGTCTCTCGGTCGCTCTGCCTTCAACTCCCTCACCTACTCCCTCAGCCTCACTCAGGCATTCTCACCTTCCCCCTCTTCTGCCTCGGCTTCACTCCACTTCACCCTCACCCTGACTTAGCCTACCCCCACCCTCACTCTCCCCCACTCTCCCTCAACCTCACTCCACCTCACCATCACACTAACTGTGCCCTCACCCAGCCTCTGCCAGTCCCTCACACTCTCCCACACTCCACCTGACCCATTCCCTCACTGCCCCCCTCCGTAACACTGTCTCCTTATCTCTCACCCTCATCCTCTCCCCCTCCCTCTCTCAGCGGAACAGAGCTCCAAGGTTTGGGGTTTAAAATAACTGTCACCGTCCCCACTCCTCGTTATTGGTGACAGCCACAAACTGTCAGTGCTGAGGGAGTGGGCACTGTCGGAGGGTCAGTGCGGAGGGAGTGGGTACTGTCGGAGGGTCAGTGCTGAGGGAGTGGGCACTGTCGGAGGGTCAGTGCGGAGGGAGTGGGTACTGTCGGAGGGTCAGTGCGGAGGGAGTGGGCACTGTCGGAGGGTCAGTGCTGAGGGAGGGGGCACTGTCGGAGGGTCAGTGCTGAGGGAGTGGGCACTGTCGGAGGGTCAGTGCTGAGGGAGGGGGCACTGTCGGAGGGTCAGTGCTGAGGGAGAGGGCACTGTCAGAGGGTCATTGCAGAGGGAGTGGGCACTGTCGGAGGGTTAGTGCTGAGGTAGTGCCGCACTGTCGGAGGGTCAGTGCTGAGGGAGCAACGCACTGTCAGAGGGTCGGTGCTGAGGGAGTGGGCACTGTTAGAGGGTCAGTGCTGAGGGAGTGCCGCACTGTCGGAGCTTCAGTGCTGAGGGAGTGCTGCACTGTCGGAGGGTCAGTGCTGAGGGAGTGCCGCACTGTCGGAGCTTCAGTGCTGAGGGAGTGCTGCACTGTCGGAGGGTCAGTGCTGAGGGAGCGCCGCACTGTCGGAGCTTCAGTGCTGAGGGAGTGCTGCACTGTCGGAGGGTCAGTGCTGAGGGAGTGGACACTGTCGGAGGGTCAGTGCCGAGGGAGTGCCGCACTGTCGAAGGGTCAGTGCTGAGGGAGTGGGCACTGTCGGAGGGTCAGTGCTGGGGGAGTGGGCACTGTTGGAGGGTCAGTGCTGAGGGAGTGGGCACTGTCAGAGGGTCAGTGCTGAGGGAGTGGGCACTGTTGGAGGGTCAGTGCTGAGGGAGCAACGCACTGTCAGAGGGTCAGTGCTGAGGGAGTGCCACACTGTTGGAGGGTCAGTGCTGAAGGAGTGGGCACTGTCGGAGGGTCAGTGCTGAGGGAGTGGGCACTGTCGGAGGGTCAGTGCTGAGGGAGTGGGCACTGTCGGAGGGTCAGTGCTGAGGGAGCAACGCACTGTCAGAGGGTCAGTGCTGAGGGAGTGGGCACTGTCGGAGGGTCAGTGCTGAGGGAGTGGGCACTGTTGGAGGGTCAGTGCTGAGGAAGCAATGCACTGTCAGAGGGTCAGTGCTGAGCTAGTGGGCACTGTCGGAGGGTCAGTGCTGAGGGGGTGGGCACTGTCGGAGGGTCAGTGCTGAGGGAGTGCCGCAATGTCGGAGGGTCAGTGCTGAGGGAGTGCCGCACTGTCGGAGGGTCAGTGCTGAGGGAGTGCCGCAATGTCGGAGGGTCAGTGCTGAGGGAGTGCCACACTGTCGGAGGGTCAGTGCTGAGGGAGTGGGCACTGTTGGAGGGTCAGTGCTGAGGGAGTGCCGCAATGTCGGAGGGTCATTGCTGAGGGAGTGCCACACTGTCGGAGGGTCAGTGCTGAGGGAGCGCCACAATGTCAGAGGGTCATTGCTGAGGGAGTGCCACACTGTCGGAGGGTCAGTGCTGAGGGAGTGCCGCAGTGTCGAAGGGTCATTGCTGAGGGAGTGCCACACTGTCGGAGGGTCAGTGCTGAGGGAGTGGGCACTGTTGGAGGGTCAGTGCTGAGGGAGTGGGCACTGTCGGAGGGTCAGTGCTGAGGGAGTGCCGCAATGTCGGAGGGTCATTGCTGAGGGAGTGCCACACTGTCGGAGGGTCAGTGCTGAGGGAGCGCCGCACTTTCGGAGGGTCAGTGCTGAGGGAGTGGGCACTGTTGGAGGGTCAGAGCTGAGGGAGTGCCGCAGTGTCGGAGGGTCAGTGCTGAGGGAGTGGGCACTGTCGGAGGGTCAGTGCTGAGGGAGTGGGCACTGTCGGAGGGTCAGTGCTGAGGGAGTGGGCACTGTCGGAGGGTCACTGCTGAGGGAGTGGGCACTGTCGGAGGGTCAGTGCGGAGGGAGTGGGCACTGTGGGAGGGTCAGTGCGGAGGGAGCGGGCACTGTCGGAGGGTCAGTGCGGAGGGAGTGGGCACTGTGGGAGGGTCAGTGCGGAGGGAGTGCATGTCTTCAGGTGAGACTGAGGGGTCTGATATTCCCCCCCCCCGCCGCTCTCTCTCCAGTTTACACAGACAGTGTGATCCACGCCTTCAGGAAGCTCCTGGATCTCATCTACCCCTTCATGTTTACCCTGGGTAAGTTAGCACTGAGGGGGAGTGAGGGGCGAGGGGGGAGGGAGACGGGTGAGGTAGAGGGTGGGAGGGAGAGAGGTGGAGGGAGAGGAAGGGGGAGTGTGAAGGAGGGGGGAGTGTGTGAGAGTGTGAGGGAGAGGGGGAGTGTGAGGGGGAGGGGGGAGTGTGAGGGGGATGGGGGTGTGTGAGGGGAGGGGGAGTGTGAGGGGGAGGGAGCGTGAAGGGGAGGGGGAGTGTGAGGGAGGGGGATGTGAGGGAGGGGGTGTGTGAGGGGGGAGTGTGGGGGGGAGTGTGAGGGAGGGAGGAGTGTGAGCGGGAGGGGGAGTGTGAGGGGGAGGGGGTGTGAGGGAGGGGAGTGTGTGAGGGGGAGGGGAGTGTGAGGGAGGGGGTGTGTGTGAGGGGGAGGGGGAGTGTGAGGGGGAGGGGGGAGTGTGAGGGGGAGGGGGAAAGTGGGGGGAGAGGAGTGTGAGGGGGAGGGAGTGTGAGGGGGAGGGGGAGTGTGAGGGAGGGGGATGTGTGAGGGAGGGGGGAGTGTGAGGGGGAGGGTGTGTGAGGGGGAGGGTGGTGTGTGAGGTGGAGGGAGTGTGAGGGGGAGGGGAGTGTGAGGGAGGGGTGGATGTGAGGGAGGGGGGTGAGGGAGGGGGGTGTGTGAGAGAGGGAGGAGGGTGTGAGCGGGAGGGGGAGTGTGAGGGGGAGGGGGTGTGATTGGGAGGGGGAGTGTGAGGGGGAGGGGGAGTGTGAGGGAGGGGAGTGTGTGAGGGGGAGGGGGAGTGTGAGGGAGGGGTGTGTGTGAGGGGGAGGGGGAGTGTGAGGGGGAGGGGGGAGTGTGAGGGGGAGGGGGAAAGTGGGGGGAGAGGAGTGTGAGGGGGAGGGGAGTGTGAGGGGGAGGAGAGTGTGAGGGGGAGGGGTGTGTGAGGGAGGGGGGAGTGTGAGGGGGAGGGGTGTGTGAGGGGGAGGGGGGTGTGTGAGGTGGAGGGAGTGTGAGGGGGAGGGGAGTGTGAGGGAGGGGTGGATGTGAGGGAGGGGGGTGAGGGAGGGGGGGGGGTGTGAGAGAGGGAGGAGTGTGAGCGGGAGGGGGAGTGTGAGGGGGAGGGGGTGTGATTGGGAGGGGGAGTGTGAGGGGGAGGGGGAGTGTGAGGGAGGGGTGTGTGTGAGGGGGGGAGTGTGAGGGAGGGGGGAGTGTGAGGGGGGGGGGGGAGTGTGAGGGTGAGGGGGAGAGTGGGGGGAGAGGAGTGTGAGGGGGAGGGGGAGTGTGAGGGAGGGGGATGTGTGTGGGGGGGAGTGTGAGGGGGAGGGGTGTGTGTGAGGGGGGGGGGGGGTGTGAGGTGGAGGGAGTGTGAGGGGGAGGGGAGTGTGAGGGAGGGGTGGATGTGAGGGGGGGGGTGAGGGAGGGGGGGGTGTGTGAGGGGGGAGTGTGAGGGGGAGTGTGAGGGAGGGAGGAGTGTGAGCGGGAGGGGGGTGTGAGGGGGGAGGGGGAGTGTGAGGGAAGAGGGTGTGAGGGGGAGGGGGAGTGTGAGGGAAGGGGGTGTGAGCGGGGGGGAGTGTGAGCGGGAGGGGCGAGTGAGGGGAGGGGGGTGTGTGAGGGGAAGGGAGGAGTGAGGGGGAGGGATTGTGAGCGGGAGGGGGGAGTGTGAGGGGGAGGGGGAGTGTGAGGGAGGGAGGAGTGTGAGGGAGGGGGAGTGTGAGGGGGAGGGAGTGTGAGGGGGAGGGAGTGTGTGAGGGGGAGGGGGGTGTGAGGGGGGAGAGTGTGAGGGAGGGGGGAGAGTGTGAGGGAGGGAGGAGTGTGAGGGAGGGGAGGAGTGTGAGGGAGGGGGGAGTGTGAGGGGGAGGGAGTGTGAGGGGGAGGGGGGTGTGAGGGGGAGGGAGTGTGAGGGGGAGGGGGGAGTGTGAGGGAGGGAGGAGTGTGAGGGAGGGGCAATGTGAGGGGGAGGGAGTGTGAGCAGGAGGGGGGTGTGAGGGGGAGGGAGTGTGAGGGGGAGGGGGGAGTGTGAGGGGGAGGGAGTGTGAGGGGGAGGGAGTGTGAGCGGGAGGACGGAGTGTGAGAGGGGGGGGGGAGTGTGGGGAGGAGGGAGTGTGAGGGAGGGGGAGTGTGAGGGAGGGGGGTGTGAGGGGGATGGGGGAGTGTGAGGGGGAGGGGGAGTGTGGGGAGGGGGGAGTGTGTGAGGGGGAGGGGGAGTGTGGAGAGGGGGGAGTGTGAGGGAGGGGGGAGTGTGGAGAGGGGGGAGTGTGGGGAGGGGGGAGTGTGAGGGAGGGGGGTGTGAGGGGGATGGGGGAGTGTGAGGGGGAGGGGGGAGTGTGGGGAGGGGGGAGTGTGAGGGAGGGGGGAGTGTGAGGATAAGTGTGAGGTTGAGATAATTTTTCTTTCCTGCAGATTCTGACCCTTTCGACACGGTCCGTGTTTATCTCAACATGAGGCTGAGAGCAGGTCAGAGCCCGGTACCCTGTCCATTACTACAGCACTCCGACACACAGGGGCAGTGCTGAGGGAGTGGGCACTGTCGGAGGGTCAGTGCTGAGGGAGTGGGCACTGTCGGGGGGGTCAGTGCTGAGGGAGGGGGCACTGTCGGAGGGTCAGTGCTGAGGGAGGGTCGCACTGTCAAAGGGTCAGTGCTGAGGGAGTGGGCACTGTCGGAGGGTCAGTGCTGAGGGAGTGGGCACTGTCGGAGGGTCAGTGCTGAGGGAGTGCCGCACTGTCGGAGGGTCAGTGCTGAGGGAGGGGGCACTGTCGGGGGGTCAGTGCTGAGGGAGGGGGCACTGTCGGGGGGTCAGTGCTGAGGGAGTGGGCACTGTCGGAGGGTCAGTGCTGAGGGAAGTGGGCACTGTCGGAGGGTCAGTGCTGACGGAGTGGTTACTGTCGGAGGGTCAGTGCTGAGGGAGGGGGCACTGTCGGATGGTCAGTGCTGAGGGAGGGGGCACTGTCGGAGGGATCAGTGCTGAGGGAGTGGGCACTGTCGGAGGGTCAGTGCTGAGGGAGTGCCGCACTGTCGGAGGGTCATTGCTGAGGGAGTGGGCACTGTCGGAGGGTCAGTGCTGAGGGAGTGGGCACTGTCGGGGGGGTCAGTGCTGAGGGAGGGGGCACTGTCGGAGGGTCAGTGCTGAGGGAGGGTCGCACTGTCAAAGGGTCAGTGCTGAGGGAGTGGGCACTGTCGGAGGGTCAGTGCTGAGGGAGTGGGCACTGTCGGAGGGTCAGTGCTGAGGGAGTGCCGCACTGTCGGAGGGTCAGTGCTGAGGGAGTGCCGCACTGTCGGGGGGTCAGTGCTGAGGGAGTGGGCACTGTCGGAGGGTCAGTGCTGAGGGAGGGGGCACTGTCGGGGGGTCAGTGCTGAGGGAGGGGGGCACTGTCGGGGGGTCAGTGCTGAGGGAGTGGGCACTGTCGGAGGGTCAGTGCTGAGGGAGTGGGCACTGTCGGAGGGTCAGTGCTGACGGAGTGGTTACTGTCGGAGGGTCAGTGCTGAGGGAGGGGGCACTGTCGGAGGGTCAGTGCTGAGGGAGGGGGCACTGTCGGAGGGTCAGTGCTGAGGGTGTGGGCACTGTCGGAGGGTCAGTGCTGAGGGAGTGCCGCACTGTCGGAGGGTCAGTGCTGAGGGAGAGTGGGCACTGTCGGAGGGTCAGTGCTGAGGGAGTGGGCACTGTCGGGGGGGTCAGTGCTGAGGGGAGGGGGCACTGTCGGAGGGTCAGTGCTGAGGGAGGGTCGCACTGTCAAAGGGTCAGTGCTGAGGGAGTGGGCACTGTCGGAGGGTCAGTGCTGAGGAGTGGGCACTGTCGGAGGGTCAGTGCTGAGGGAGTGCCGCACTGTCGGAGGGTCAGTGCTGAGGGAGTGGGCACTGTCGGAGGGTCAGTGCTGAGGGAGGGGGCACTGTCGGGGGGTCAGTGCTGAGGGAGGGGGCACTGTCGGAGGGTCAGTGCTGAGGGAGTGGGCACTGTCGGAGGGTCAGTGCTGACGGAGTGGTTACTGTCGGAGGGTCAGTGCTGAGGGAGGGGGCACTGTCGGATGGTCAGTGCTGAGGGAGGGGGCACTGTCGGAGGGTCAGTGCTGAGGGTGTGGGCACTGTCGGAGGGTCAGTGCTGAGGGAGTGGTTACTGTCGGAGGGTCAGTGCTGAGGGAGGGGGCACTGTCGGATGGTCAGTGCTGAGGGAGGGGGCACTGTCGGAGGGTCAGTGCTGAGGGTGTGGGCACTGTCGGAGGGTCAGTGCTGAGGGGTGTGGGCACTGTCGGAGGGTCAGTGCTGACGGAGTGGTTACTGTCGGAGGGTCAGTGCTGAGGGAGGGGGCACTGTCGGATGGTCAGTGCTGAGGGAGGGGGCACTGTCGGAGGGTCAGTGCTGAGGGTGTGGGCACTGTCGGAGGGTCAGTGTTGAGGGAGTGCCGCACTGTCGGAGGGTCAGTGCTGAGGGAGTGGGCACTGTCGGAGGGTCAGTGCTGAGGGAGTGGGCACTGTCGGAGGGTCAGTGCTGAGGGAGTGCCGCACTGTCGGAGGGTCAGTGCTGAGGGAGTGGGCACTGTCGGAGGGTCAGTGCTGAGGGAGGGGGCACTGTCGGGGGGTCAGTGCTGAGGGAGGGGGCACTGTCGGGGGGTCAGTGCTGAGGGAGTGGGCACTGTCGGAGGGTCAGTGCTGACGGAGTGGTTACTGTCGGAGGGTCAGTGCTGAGGGAGTGCCGCACTGTCGGAGGGTCAGTGCTGAGGGAGGGGGCACTGTCGGAGGGTCAGTGCTGAGGGAGTGCCGCACTGTCGGAGGGTCAGTGCTGAGGGTGTGGGCACTGTCGGAGGGTCAGTGCTGAGGGAGTGCCGCACTGTCGGAGGGTCAGTGCTGAGGGTGTGGGCACTGTCGGAGGATCAGTGCTGAGGGAGTGGGCACTGTCGGAGGGTCAGTGCTGAGGGAGGGGGCACTGTCGGAGGGTCAGTGCTGAGGGAGGGGGCACTGTCGGAGGGTCAGTGCTGAGGGAGTGGGCACTGTCGGGGTGTCAGTGCTGAGGGAGGGGGCACTGTCGGAGGGTCAGTGCTGAGGGAGGGTCGCACTGTTGGAGGGTCTGTGCTGAGGGAGGGTCGCACTGTCAAAGGGTCAGTGCTGAGGGAGTGGGCACTGTCGGAGGGTCAGTGCTGAGGGAGGGGGCACTGTCGGGGGGGTCAGTGCTGAGGGAGGGGGCACTGTCGGAGGGTCAGTGCTGAGGGAGTGGGCACTGTCGGAGCGTCAGTGCTGAGGGAGTGCCGCAATGTCGGAGGGTCAGTGCTGAGGGAGTGGGCACTGTCGGAGGGTCAGTGCTGAGGGAGTGGGCACTGTCGGAGGGTCAGTGCTGAGGGAGTGCCGCACTGTCGGAGGGGTCAGTGCTGAGGGAGTGGGCACTGTCGGAGGGTCAGTGCTGAGGGAGGGGGCACTGTCGGGGGGTCAGTGCTGAGGGAGGGGGCACTGTCGGGGGGTCAGTGCTGAGGGAGTGGGCACTGTCGGAGGGTCAGTGCTGACGGAGTGGTTACTGTCGGAGGGTCAGTGCTGAGGGAGGGGGCACTGTCGGAGGGTCAGTGCTGAGGGTGTGGGCACTGTCGGAGGGTCAGTGCTGAGGGAGTGGGCACTGTCGGAGGGTCAGTGCTGAGGGTGTGGGCACTGTCGGAGGGTCAGTGCTGAGGGAGTGGGCACTGTCGGAGGGTCAGTGCTGCGGGAGGGGGCACTGTCGGAGGGTCAGTGCTGAGGGAGTGCCGCACTGTCGGAGGGTCAGTGCTGAGGGTGTGGGCACTGTCGGAGGGTCAGTGCTGCGGGAGTGGGCACTGCCGGAGGGTCAGTGCTGCGGGAGGGGGCACTGTCGGAGGGTCAGTGCTGAGGGAGGGGGCACTGTCGGAGGGTCAGTGGTGAGGGAGTGCCGCACTGTCGGAGGGTCAGTGCTGAGGGCGTGGGCACTGTCGGAGGGTCAGTGCTGCGGGAGTGGGCACTGCCGGAGGGTCAGTGCTGCGGGAGGGGGCACTGTCGGAGGGTCAGTGCTGAGGGAGTGGGCACTGTCGGAGGGTCAGTGGTGAGGGAGTGCCGCACTGTCGGAGGGTCAGTGCTGAGGGTGTGGGCACTGCCGGAGGGTCAGTGCTGCGGGAGGGGGCACTGTCGGAGGGTCAGTGCTGCGGGAGTGGGCACTGCCGGAGGGTCAGTGCTGCGGGAGGGGGCACTGTCGGAGGGTCAGTGCTGAGGGAGTGGGCACTGTCGGAGGGTCAGTGCTGAGGGAGTGGGCACTGTCGGAGGGTCAGTGCTGAGGATGTGTGGAGTGAACTAGTGAGGGACTGGATGATGCTGGCCTTGAGCTGCAGGTCAACTATGTGGGGTGGGGGTGGTGTTTGTATGTGTGTGTGGGTGTGTGTATCTCTGTGTCACTGACTGTTTCTCTCTCCCCCCCCCCCCCCCAGCTGTGTGCAGTGAACAGTGCGGTGAGTATCATCCCCCTCAACACTCTCCTCCCCGACAGCTCTGGGTTTGTCCCACACCCAGCATTGGAGGAACTGGGGACTCCCATCACATCAACCTGTTACCCCGCACATACCCCTCCCGGGATCCACCCCCTCCAGCCCCTATACCCCTCTCTATCTCTGTAACCCCCTCCAGCCCCTACACCCCCTCCCTATCTCTGTAACCCCCTCCAGCCCCTGCACCCCCTCTCTATCTCTGTAACCCCCTCCAGCCCCTACACCCCCTCCCTATCTCTGTAACCCCCTCCAGCCCCTACAACCCCTCCCTATCTCTGTAACCCCCTCCAGCCCCTACACCCCCTCCCTATCTCTGTAACCCCCTCCAGCCCCTACACCCCCTCCCTATCTCTGTAACCCCCTCCAGCCCCTACACCCCCTCCCTATCTCTGTAACCCCCTCCAGCCCTGGCCTTTTGAGTATCCCCTGAGTCTATCACTCTATTGCTCTATCACTGGGGGTTGAGCCTGGGGTGACGGGGGGTAGGGGAAGTGGTCCTGAACTCCCCGCTGTGGGTTAGCCTCTGTGTCTAATGTCGGGGTTGCTGTTCCCCTGCGCGGTACCAACTGTGGGTTTAACCTATCACCTCCCTCGGACGGTCTTCCTGCAGTCTTGGCGCTACCTGAAGGCAGTGGGGTTGTTGTTGCTGAGTGTGGGTCTCGGGTCTCTCTCTCTCTCTCTCTGATGGGTGTGAAATGTGAATTGTCTCAGTGGAGATGTTTCTCCCTCACAGACGCCGATGGGCAGGTACAGATCCTCCATTGTTCCAACTGCTCCATTCGCTCAGTCAGCTGTCACTGGCCGGGGATCTGCCAAGGTTAGTGCCTCGCTCTCTCTCTCTCCCCATGTCCCTCTCACTCTCCCCGTGTCCCTCTCACTCTCCCTGTGTCCCTCTCTCTCTCTCTCCCCGTGTCCCTCTCTCTCCCGTGTCCCTCTCTCTCTCCCGTGTCTCTCCCTCTCTCCCCGTGTCCCTCACTCTTTCTCCCCGTGTCCCTCTCTTCCCGTGTCCCTCTCTCTCCCCGTGTCCCTCTCTCTCCCCGTGTCCCTCTCTCTCTCCCGTGTCCCTCCCTCTCTCCCCGTGTCCCTCACTCTTTCTCCCCGTGTCCCTCTCTCTCCCCGTGTCCCTCTCTCTCCCGTGTCCCTCTCTCTCTCCCGTGTCCCTCCCTCTCTCCCCGTGTCCCTCTCTCTCTCTCCCTGTGTCTCTCTCTCTCTCTCCCGTGTCCCTCCCTCTCTCCCCGTGTCCCTCTCTCTTTCTCCCCGGTGTCCCTCTCTCTCCCCGTGTCCCTCTCTCCCCCCGTGTCCCTCTCTCTCCCGGTGTCCCTCTCTCTCCCCGTGTCTCTCTCTCTCTCTCCCCGTGTCCCTCTCTCTCCCGGTGTCCCTCTCTCTCCCCGTGTCTCTCTCTCTCTCTCTCTCTCCCCGTGTCCCTCTCTCTCCCGGTGTCCCTCTCTCTCCCCATGTCCCTCTCTCTCCCCGTGTCCCTCTCTCTCCCCGTGTCCCTCTCTCTCCCCGTGTCCCTCTCTCTCTCCCCGTGTCCCTCTCTCTCCCCGTGTCCCTCTCTCTCTCCCCATGTCCCTCTCTCTCCCCGTGTCCCTCTCTCTCCCCGTGTCCCTCTCAGTGATTATTTGCTCTCTCCAGATTCAGGGAATGTTGGGATGAAGAGGTCGAGAATCCGACGGGATTTTCCTGCCAGTGAGCCCCAGGTTGCCCAGAAGTGGCGAGTGGCCGAGATGATCATGTTCCCGATGATCGCCATCCTCCTGATTGGACTGTAAGAGCCAGTGGATCGAGGGGCCTCCTCCAATCAGAATCGCTCACTCCATCTACCCGTCCCTATTCCTGTCACCCCTCCCCATCCCATTCACCCCCTCCCCATCCCCGACATATCCTCCTCTACACCCCCTCCCTATCTCTGTCACCCCCTCCACCCCTACACCCCCCCATCTCTGTAACCTCCTCCAGCCCCTACACCCCCTCCCTATCTCTGTAACCCCCTCCAGTCCCTACACCCCCTCCTATCTCTGTAACCCTCCAGTCCCTACACCCCCTCCCTATCTCTGTCACCCCTCCAGTCCCTACACCCCCTCCCTATCTCTGTAACCCCCTACACCCCCTCCCTATCTCTGTAACCCCCTCCAGCCCCTACACCCCCTCCCTATCTCTGTCACCCCTCCAGTCCCTACACCCCCTCCCTATCTCTGTAACCCCTACACTCCCTCCCTATCTCTGTAACCCCCTCCCGCCCTTCACCTTCTCGCTATCTCTGTCAGCTCCTCCTGTTAGCCTCCCAGACACATACCCACAGACCAACAAATATACACACACACACACACACATACACATACACATCGCATTGCGGGTTGTTTTTGTAATAGCGTAATGCCACCACTTGGTGGGGGTGTTGTCCTGTACAACTTTGGTAGTACCACATTTGTCTAGCACCTACCACCCTCTGGGCATCTCCTGGCGCTCAGGGGTGGGGCAGTGTTAGTTTTGAATGCGGTCACTGCCATGAGGCAGGGAATAGAGCTGCCAAGGAGTGCACAGCAAGGTTCCACGCTCCCCAACACCGTAATGACTCCCAGGTCACATTTGTTTTGGGGTAACGTCAGTTTCTCAGATTGTGAAGCCCCTGCCCACACCCCCATCCCCCCCCACCACCACAGTCAGGGCTGAGTCTATTCGGCCCCTCCATCGGCTGCTGCACTTGGAGCATTCCCCTCAAAAACCTTTGACCCCAAACCCCTCTGCGCCTTGTTCCTGAAATATCCATCCCCCTCCTTCAACAAGGCTCTGTCTCCTGCACATTCCCAGGCACAAAATTCCCAAAACACACTGCTTCCAGAGAGAAACCGTTGGGACTGGCCTCTGTTTGAAAGGGCTGACCCTCAGAGACTCCCCACAATTTCTGTCCACTCATCTCCTCCTCCTCCCAATCCAAACTCCAGCAGATCAGAGCTGAAAATGTGTTGCTGGAAAAGCGCAGCAGGTCAGGCAGCATCCAAAGGGCAGGAGAATTGACGTTCTGGGCATAAGCCCTTCTTCAGGATTGAGGAGAGTGTGTCCAGCAGGCTAAGATAAAAGGTAGGGAGGACATGTCCTGGTTGGGTCCAAATTTTGTTGGTCTGAACGTAGTCTGGAGTCCGTGTGGGATCAGTCGGTTCCGTCGGCAGCTGCTGAGGAAGGAGATGTGGCTGTGGTAGTGCGTCTGTTTGAGAATGTGGCTGAAGATCCTCCCTACCTTTTATCTTAGCCTGCTGGACACACTTTCCTCATTCCTGAAGCAGGGCTCATGCCCGAAACGTCGATTCTCCTGCTCCTTGGATGCTGCCTGACCTGCTGCGCTTTTCCAGCAACACATTTTCAGCTCTGATCTCCAGCATCTGCAGTCTTCCACTTTCTCCCAGCAGCTGCAAGCCCGGTCTCTCCAACCCCTCTCCATCGGTTACCCGGTCTCTCTGACCCCTCTCCATCGGTTACCCGGTCTCTCCGACCCCTCTCCATCGGTTACCCGGTCTCTCCGGCCCCTCTCCATCGGTGACCCGGTCTCTCCCAGGGATTACTCCAGGAGCCCATTCTCTGACCTGCCTCAACCTTTCAGGACGTGAGCCAGGAATGTTCACTGCATTCCAGATCAAGCAGCATCATTGCCCCGGTCCAGCATTCCCAGAATTCCCACAGTGTGGATACAGGCCATTCGGCCCATCGGGTCCACACCAACCCTCCAAAGAACATTCCCCCCAGACTCACCCAACAAACCTAGCCCTGTTAACCTGCACCTCCAACAGCAAATCCACCCTAACCTGCACATCCCTGGGCACTATGGGACAATTTCCCATGGCCAATCCACACTAACCTGTACATCCCTGGACACTATGGGACAATTTCCCATGGCCAATCCACCCTAACCTGCACATCCCTGGGCACTATGGGACAATTTCCCATGGCCAATCCACCCTAACCTGCACATCCCTGGACACTATGGGACAATTTCCCATGGCCAATCCACCCTAACCTGCACATCCCTGGGCACTATGGGACAATTTCCCACGGCCAATCCACCCTAACCTGCACATCCCTGGGCACTATGGGACAATTTCCCACGGCCAATCCACCCTAACCTGCACATCCCTGGACACTATGGGACAATTTCCCACGGCCAATCCACCCTAACCTGCACATCCCTGGGCTCTATGGGACAATTTCCCACGGCCAAACCACCCTAACCTGCACATCCCTGGACACTATGGGACAATTTCCCACGGTTAATCCACCCTAACCTGCACATCCCTGGACACTATAGGACAATTTCCCACGGTCAATCCACCCTAACCTGCACATCCTTGGGCACAATGGGACAATTTCCCACGGCCAATCCACCCTAACCTGCACATCCCTGGACACTATGGGACAATTTCCCACGGCCAATCCACCCTAACCTGCACATCCCTGGGCACTATGGGACAATTTCCCACGGCCAATCCACCCTAACCTGCACATCCCTGGACACTATGGGACAATTTCCCATGGCTAATCCACTCTAATCTGCACATCTTTGGACACTATGGGACAATTTCCAATGGCCAATCCACCCTGACCTGGACATCCCTGGACACTATGGGACAATTTCCCATGGCCAATCCACCCTGACCTGGACATCCCTGGGCACTATGGGACAATTTCCCACGGCCAATCCACCTTGACCTGGACATCCCTGGGCACTATGGGACAATTTCCCACGGCCAATCCATCCTAACCTGCACATCACTGGACACTATGGGACAATTTCCCACGGCCAATACATCCTGACCTGCACATCCCTGGGCACTATGGGACAATTTCCCACGGCCAATCCACCCTGACCTGCACATCCCTGGGCACTATGGGACAATTTCCCACGGCCAATCCACCCTGACCTGCACATCCCTGGACACTATGGGACAATTTGCCACGGCCAATCCACCCTGACCTGCACATCCCTGGACACTATGGGACAATTTCCCACGGCCAATCCACCCTGACCTGCACATCCCTGGACACTATGGGACAATTTCCCACGGTCAATCCACCCTGACCTGCACATCCCTGGACACTATGGGACAATTTCCCACGGCCAATCCACCCTGACCTGCACATCCCTGGACACTATGGGACAATTTGCCACGGTCAATCCACCCTGACCTGCACATCCCTGGACACTATGGGACAATTTGCCACGGTCAATCCACCCTGACCTGCACATCCCTGGGCACTATGGGACAATTTCCCACGGTCAATCCACCCTAACCTGCACATCCCTGGGCACTATGGGACAATTACCCACGGTCAATCCACCCTGACCTGCACATCCCTGGACACTATGGGACAATTTCCCACGGTCAATCCACCCTGACCTGCACATCCCTGGGCACTATGGGACAATTTCCCACGGCCAATCCACCCTGACCTGCACATCCCTGGGCACTATGGGACAATTTCCCACGGCCAACCCACCCTAACCTGTACATCCCTGGGCACTATGGGACAATTTCCCACGGCCAATCCAGCCTAACCTGCACATCCTTGGGCACAATGGGACAATTTCCCACGGCCAATCCACCCTAACCTGCACATCCCTGGACACTATGGGACAATTTCCCACGGCCAATCCACCCTAACCTGCACATCCCTGGGCACTATGGGACAATTTCCCACGGCCAATCCACCCTAACCTGCACATCCCTGGACACTATGGGACAATTTCCCACGGCTAATCCACTCTAATCTGCACATCTTTGGACACTATGGGACAATTTCCAATGGCCAATCCACCCTGACCTGGACATCCCTGGACACTATGGGACAATTTCCCATGGCCAATCCACCCTGACCTGGACATCCCTGGGCACTATGGGACAATTTCCCACGGCCAATCCACCTTGACCTGGACATCCCTGGGCACTATGGGACAATTTCCCACGGCCAATCCATCCTAACCTGCACATCACTGGACACTATGGGACAATTTCCCACGGCCAATACATCCTGACCTGCACATCCCTGGGCACTATGGGACAATTTCCCACGGCCAATCCACCCTGACCTGCACATCCCTGGGCACTATGGGACAATTTGCCACGGCCAATCCACCCTGACCTGCACATCCCTGGACACTATGGGACAATTTCCCACGGCCAATCCACCCTGACCTGCACATCCCTGGACACTATGGGACAATTTCCCACGGTCAATCCACCCTGACCTGCACATCCCTGGACACTATGGGACAATTTCCCACGGCCAATCCACCCTGACCTGCACATCCCTGGACACTATGGGACAATTTGCCACGGTCAATCCACCCTGACCTGCACATCCCTGGACACTATGGGACAATTTGCCACGGTCAATCCACCCTGACCTGCACATCCCTGGGCACTATGGGACAATTTCCCACGGTCAATCCACCCTAACCTGCACATCCCTGGGCACTATGGGACAATTACCCACGGTCAATCCACCCTGACCTGCACATCCCTGGACACTATGGGACAATTTCCCACGGTCAATCCACCCTGACCTGCACATCCCTGGGCACTATGGGACAATTTCCCACGGCCAATCCACCCTGACCTGCACATCCCTGGGCACTATGGGACAATTTCCCACGGCCAACCCACCCTAACCTGCACATCCCTGGGCACTATGGGACAATTTCCCACGGCCAATCCAGCCTAACCTGCACATCCTTGGGCACAATGGGACAATTTCCCACGGCCAATCCACCCTAACCTGCACATCCCTGGACACTATGGGACAATTTCCCACGGCCAATCCACCCTAACCTGCACATCCCTGGGCACTATGGGACAATTTCCCACGGCCAATCCACCCTAACCTGCACATCCCTGGACACTATGGGACAATTTCCCACGGCTAATCCACTCTAATCTGCACATCTTTGGACACTATGGGACAATTTCCAATGGCCAATCCACCCTGACCTGGACATCCCTGGACACTATGGGACAATTTCCCATGGCCAATCCACCCTGACCTGGACATCCCTGGGCACTATGGGACAATTTCCCACGGCCAATCCACCTTGACCTGGACATCCCTGGGCACTATGGGACAATTTCCCACGGCCAATCCATCCTAACCTGCACATCACTGGACACTATGGGACAATTTCCCACGGCCAATACATCCTGACCTGCACATCCCTGGGCACTATGGGACAATTTCCCACGGCCAATCCACCCTGACCTGCACATCCCTGGGCACTATGGGACAATTTCCCACGGCCAATCCACCCTGACCTGCACATCCCTGGACACTATGGGACAATTTCCCACGGCCAATCCACCCTAACCTGCACATCCCTGGACACTATGGGACAATTTCCCACGGCCAATCCACCCTGACCTGGACATCCCTGGGCACTATGGGACAATTTCCCACGGCCAATCCACCTTGACCTGGACATCCCTGGGCACTATGGGACAATTTCCCACGGCCAATCCATCCTAACCTGCACATCACTGGACACTATGGGACAATTTCCCACGGCCAATACATCCTGACCTGCACATCCCTGGGCACTATGGGACAATTTCCCACGGCCAATCCACCCTGACCTGCACATCCCTGGGCACTATGGGACAATTTCCCACGGCCAATCCACCCTGACCTGCACATCCCTGGACACTATGGGACAATTTCCCACGGCCAATCCACCCTGACCTGCACATCCCTGGACACTATGGGACAATTTCCCACGGCCAATCCACCCTGACCTGCACATCCCTGGACACTATGGGACAATTTCCCACGGTCAATCCACCCTGACCTGCACATCCCTGGACACTATGGGACAATTTCCCACGGCCAATCCACCCTGACCTGCACATCCCTGGACACTATGGGACAATTTGCCACGGTCAATCCACCCTGACCTGCACATCCCTGGACACTATGGGACAATTTGCCACGGTCAATCCACCCTGACCTGCACATCCCTGGGCACTATGGGACAATTTCCCACGGTCAGTCCACCCTAACCTGCACATCCCTGGGCACTATGGGACAATTACCCACGGTCAATCCACCCTGACCTGCACATCCCTGGACACTATGGGACAATTTCCCACGGTCAATCCACCCTGACCTGCACATCCCTGGGCACTATGGGACAATTTCCCACGGCCAATCCACCCTGACCTGCACATCCCTGGGCACTATGGGACAATTTCCCACGGCCAACCCACCCTAACCTGTACATCCCTGGGCACTATGGGACAATTTCCCACGGCCAATCCAGCCTAACCTGCACATCCTTGGGCACAATGGGACAATTTCCCACGGCCAATCCACCCTAACCTGCACATCCCTGGTCACTATGGGACAATTTCCCACGGCCAATCCACCCTAACCTGCACATCCCTGGGCACTATGGGACAATTTCCCACGGCCAATCCACCCTAACCTGCACATCCCTGGACACTATGGGACAATTTCCCACGGCTAATCCACTCTAATCTGCACATCTTTGGACACTATGGGACAATTTCCAATGGCCAATGCACCCTGACCTGGACATCCCTGGACACTATGGGACAATTTCCCATGGCCAATCCACCCTGACCTGGACATCCCTGGGTACTATGGGACAATTTCCCACGGCCAATCCACCTTGACCTGGACATCCCTGGGCACTATGGGACAATTTCCCACGGCCAATCCATCCTAACCTGCACATCACTGGACACTATGGGACAATTTCCCACGGCCAATACATCCTGACCTGCACATCCCTGGGCACTATGGGACAATTTCCCACGGCCAATCCACCCTGACCTGCACATCCCTGGGCACTATGGGACAATTTCCCACGGCCAATCCACCCTGACCTGCACATCCCTGGACACTATGGGACAATTTCCCACGGCCAATCCACCCTGACCTGCACATCCCTGGACACTATGGGACAATTTCCCACGGCCAATCCACCCTGACCTGCACATCCCTGGGCACTATGGGACAATTTCCCACGGTCAATCCACCCTGACCTGCACATCCTGGACACTATGGGACAATTTCCCACGGCCAATCCACCCTGACCTGCACATCCCTGGACACTATGGGACAATTTGCCACGGTCAATCCACCCTGACCTGCACATCCCTGGACACTATGGGACAATTTGCCACGGTCAATCCACCCTGACCTGCACATCCCTGGGCACTATGGGACAATTTCCCACGGTCAATCCACCCTAACCTGCACATCCCTGGGCACTATGGGACAATTTCCCACGGTCAATCCACCCTGACCTGCACATCCCTGGACACTATGGGACAATTTCCCACGGTCAATCCACTCTAACCTGCACATCCCTGGGCACTATGGGACAATTTCCCACGGTCAATCCACCCTGACCTGCACATCCCTGGGCACTATGGGACAATTTCCCACGGCCAATCCACCCTGACCTGCACATCCCTGGGCACTATGGGACAATTTCCCACGGCCAACCCACCCTAACCTGTACATCCCTGGGCACTATGGGACAATTTCCCACGGCCAATCCAGCCTAACCTGCACATCCCTGGGCACTATGGGACAATTTCCCACGGCCAACCCACCCTAACCTGCACATCCCTGGGCACTATGGGACAATTTCCCACGGCCAACCCACCCTAACCTGCACATCCCTGGGCACTATGGGACAATTTCCCATGGCCAATCCACCCTAACCTGCACGTCCCTGGGCACAATGGGACAATTTCCCATGGCCAACCCACCCTAACCTGTACATCCCTGGGCACTATGGGACAATTTCCCACGGCCAATCCACCCTGACCTGGACATCCCTGGGCACTATGGGACAATTTCCCACGGCCAATCCACCCTGACCTGCACTTCCCTGGGCACTATGGGACAATTTCCCACGGCCAACCCACCCTAACCTGCACATCCCTGGGCACTATGGGACAATTTCCCACGGCCAACCCACCCTGACCTGCACATCCCTGGACACTATGGGACAATTTCCCACGGCCAATCCACCCTGACCTGCACATCCCTGGACTCTATGGGACAATTTCCCACGGTCAATCCACCCTGACCTGCACATCCCTGGACTCTATGGGACAATTTCCCACGGTCAATCCACCCTGACCTGCACATCCCTGGGCACTATGGGACAATTTCCCACGGTCAATCCACCCTGACCTGCACATCCCTGGGCACTATGGGACAATTTCCCACGGTCAATCCACCCTGACCTGCACATCCCTGGGCACTATGGGACAATTTCCCACGGACAATCCACCCTAACCTGGACATTCCTGGGCACTATGGGACAATTTCCCACAGCCAACCCACCCTAACCTGCACATCCCTGGGCACTATGGGACAATTTCCCAGGGCCAACCCACCCTAACCTGCACATCCCTGGGCACTATGGGACAATTTCCCACGGCCAACCCACCCTAACCTGCACATCCCTGGGCACTATGGGACAATTTCCCACGGCCAATCCACCCGAACCTGCACATCCCTGGGCACTATGGGACAATTTCCCTCGGCCAACCCACCCTAAGCTGCACATCCCTGGGCACTATGGGACAATTTCCCATGGCCAATCCACCCTAACCTGCACATCCCTGGGCACTATGGGACAATTTCCCATGGCCAACCCACCCTAACCTGCACATCCCTGGGCACTATGGGACAATTTCCCACGGCCAACCCACCCTAACCTGCACATCCCTGGACACTATGGGACAATTTCCCAAGCCAATCCACCCTGACCTGCACATCCCTGGACTCTATGGGACAATTTCCCACAGTCAATCCACCCTGACCTGCACATCCCTGGACACTATGGGACAATTTCCCACGGTCAATCCACCCTGACCTGCACATCCCTGGGCACTATGGGACAATTTCCCACGGCCAATCCACCCTGACCTGCACATCCCTGGGCACTATGGGACAATTTCCCACGGTCAATCCACCCTGACCTGCACATCCCTGGGCACTATGGGACAATTTCCCACGGCCAATCCACCCTGACCTGGACATCCCTGGGCACTATGGGACAATTTCCCACGGCCAATCCACCCTAACCTGCACATCCCTGGACACTATGGGACAATTTCCCACGGCCAATCCCCCTGACCTGCACATCCCTGGGCACTATGGGACAATTTCCCACGGCCAATCCACCCTGACCTGCACATCCCTGGGCACTATGGGACAATTTCCCACGGCCAATCCACCCTAACCTGCACATCCCTGGGCACTATGGGACAATTTCCCTCGGCCAACCCACCCTAACCTGCACATCCCTGGGCATTATGGGACAATTTCCCATGGCCAATCCACCCTAACCTGCACATCCCTGGGTACTATGGGACAATTTCCCTCGGCCAATCCACCCTAACCTGCACATCCCTGGGCACTATGGGACAATATCCCTCGGCCAACCCACCCTAACCTGCACATCCCTGGGCACTATGGGACAATTTCCCAGGGCCAACCGACCCTAACCTGCACATCCCTGGGCACTATGGGACAATTTCCCACGGCCAATCCACCCTGACCTGCACATCCCTGGTCTCTATGGGACAATTTCCCACGGTCAATCCACCCTGACCTGCACATCCCTGGACACTATGGGACAATTTCCCACGGCCAATCCACCCTGACCTGCACATCCCTGGACACTATGGGACAATTTCCCACGGTCAATCCACCCTGACCTGCACATCCCTGGACTCTATGGGACAATTTCCCACGGTCAATCCACCCTAACCTGCACATCCCTGGGCACTATGGGACAATTTCCCACGGTCAATCCACCCTGACCTGCACATCCCTGGGCACTATGGGACAATTTCCCACGGTCAATCCACCCTGACCTGCACATCCCTGGGCACTATGGGACAATTTCCCACGGACAATCCACCCTAACCTGGACATTCCTGGGCACTATGGGACAATTTCCCACAGCCAACCCACCCTAACCTGCACATCCCTGGGCACTATGGGACAATTTCCCAGGGCCAATCCACCCTAACCTGCACATCCCTGGGCACTATGGGACAATTTCCCACGGCCAACCCACCCTAACCTGCACATCCCTGGGCACTATGGGACAATTTCCCACGGCCAATCCACCCGAACCTGCACATCCCTGGGCACTATGGGACAATTTCCCTCGGCCAACCCACCCTAAGCTGCACATCCCTGGGCACTATGGGACAATTTCCCATGGCCAATCCACCCTAACCTGCACATCCCTGGGCACTATGGGACAATTTCCCATGGCCAACCCACCCTAACCTGCACATCCCTGGGCACTATGGGACAATTTCCCACGGCCAACCCACCCTAACCTGCACATCCCTGGACACTATGGGACAATTTCCCACGGCCAATCCACCCTGACCTGCACATCCCTGGACTCTATGGGACAATTTCCCACAGTCAATCCACCCTGACCTGCACATCCCTGGACACTATGGGACAATTTTCCACGGTCAATCCACCCTGACCTGCACATCCCTGGGCACTATGGGACAATTTCCCACGGCCAATCCACCCTGACCTGCACATCCCTGGGCACTATGGGACAATTTCCCACGGTCAATCCACCCTGACCTGCACATCCCTGGGCACTATGGGACAATTTCCCACGGCCAATCCACCCTGACCTGGACATCCCTGGGCACTATGGGACAATTTCCCACGGCCAATCCACCCTAACCTGCACATCCCTGGACACTATGGGACAATTTCCCACGGCCAATCCCCCCTGACCTGCACATCCCTGGGCACTATGGGACAATTTCCCACGGCCAATCCACCCTGACCTGCACATCCCTGGGCACTATGGGACAATTTCCCACGGCCAATCCACCCTAACCTGCACATCCCTGGGCACTATGGGACAATTTCCCTCGGCCAACCCACCCTAACCTGCACATCCCTGGGCATTATGGGACAATTTCCCATGGCCAATCCACCCTAACCTGCACATCCCTGGGTACTATGGGACAATTTCCCTCGGCCAATCCACCCTAACCTGCACATCCCTGGGCACTATGGGACAATATCCCTCGGCCAACCCACCCTAACCTGCACATCCCTGGGCACTATGGGACAATTTCCCAGGGCCAACCGACCCTAACCTGCACATCCCTGGGCACTATGGGACAATTTCCCACGGCCAATCCACCCTGACCTGCACATCCCTGGACTCTATGGGACAATTTCCCACGGTCAATCCACCCTGACCTGCACATCCCTGGACACTATGGGACAATTTTCCACGGTCAATCCACCCTGACCTGCACATCCCTGGGCACTATGGGACAATTTCCCACGGCCAATCCACCCTGACCTGCACATCCCTGGGCACTATGGGACAATTTCCCGCGGTCAATCCACCCTGACCTGCACATCCCTGGGCACTATGGGACAATTTCCCACGGCCAATCCACCCTGACCTGGACATCCCTGGGCACTATGGGACAATTTCCCACGGCCAATCCACCCTGACCTGCACATCCCTGGACACTATGGGACAATTTCCCACGGCCAATCCACCCTGACCTGCACATCCCTGGACTCTATGGGACAATTTCCCACGGTCAATCCACCCTGACCTGCACATCCCTGGACACTATGGGACAATTTCCCACGGTCAATCCACCCTGACCTGCACATCCCTGGGCACTATGGGACAATTTCCCACGGTCAATCCACCCTGACCTGCACATCCCTGGGCACTATGGGACAATTTCCCACGGTCAATCCACCCTGACCTGCACATCCCTGGGCACTATGGGACAATTTCCCGCGGTCAATCCACCCTGACCTGCACATCCCTGGGCACTATGGGACAATTTCCCACGGCCAATCCACCCTGACCTGGACATCCCTGGGCACTATGGGACAATTTCCCACGGCCAATCCACCCTAACCTGCACATCCCTGGGCACTATGGGACAATTTCCCACGGCCAACCCACCCTAACCTGCACATCCCTGGGCACTATGGGACAATTTCCCACGGCCAACCCACCCTAACCTGCACATCCCTGGGCACTATGGGACAATTTCCCAGGGCCAACCCACCCTAACCTGCACACCTTTGGACTGTGGGAGGAAACCGGAGCAAACGCATGCAGACACGGGGAGAATGTGCAAACTCCATACAGAGAGTTGCCCGAGGGTGGGATTGAACCTGCGTCCCTGGCGCTGGGATGCAGCAGTGCTAACCACTGAGCCATCCCCTCAGCACTGACCCTCCGACAGTGCAGCACTCCCTCAGCACTGACCCTCCGACAGTGCCCACTCCCTCAGCACTGACCCTCCGACAGTACGGCTCTCCCTCAGCACTGACCCTCCGACAGTACGGCTCTCCCTCAGCACTGACCCTCCGACAGTGCGGCACTCCCTCATTACTGACCCTCCGAAAGTGCCCTCTCCCTCAGCGCTGACCCTCCGACAGTGCCCTCTCCCTCAGCGCTGACCCTCCGACAGTGCCCACTCCCACAGCGCTGACCCTCCGACAGTGCCCTCTCCCTCAGCGCTGACCCTCCGACAGTGCCCACTCCCTCAGCGCTGACCCTCCGACAGTGCCCTCTCCCTCAGCGCTGACCCTCCGACAGTGCCCACTCCCTCAGCGCTGACCCTCCGACAGTGCCCTCTCCCTCAGCGCTGACCCTCCGACAGTGCCCTCTCCCTCAGCGCTGACCCTCCGACAGTGCCCACTCCCTCAGCGCTGACCCTCCGACAGTGCCCACTCCCTCAGCGCTGACCCTCCGACAGTGCCCACTCCCTCAGTGCTGACCCTGTGAGAACGCCCTGTTTCTCTCTGAGCTGGGTGATGGTGTGTGTCTCTGTGTTTGTCCGTGCAGAGTCGCCGTGCTGATTATTATCTTGTTGTGGTTGAAGCAAACGCGGGAGAACACAGCTCAGTGCAATGTTGGTTTTCGCTATCTGAAAGATGAGAAAGTCGTTCCTACCTACAAATGACTCACTCAGACTGACCAGTGACCCGAAAACAGCAAACACTTCCAGACCCAGGGATAATCCGACAATCCCCAGGATTACTGACTGAATTATAAATAAATTCACAGACTTGCACTCAGCAAAGTTTAAAATAAACATTTATTTGTGAAATTTACAATGTCGTGTCAGCACGGTTTCATTCACTTCAGCCAGAGACTCCTTTAACAGACCCCCGTGATCCAGCAGACGGTCTGTATCTCCGATCGGGGTGTTCCTCAGGCCCTCCCTGGCCTCACTCTCCCTCGGGTCTGGGAGGGACTGGGCCTCACTCTCCCTCGGGTCTGGGAGGGACTGGGCCTCACTCTCCCTCGGGTCTGGGAGGGACTGGGCCTCACTCTCCCTCCGGCCTGGGAGGGACTGGCCTCACTCTCCCTCGGGTCTGGGAGGGACTGGCCTCACTCTCCCTCGGGTCTGGGAGGGACTGGGCTCACTCTCCCTCGGGTCTGGGAGGGACTGGGCCTCACTCTCCCTCGGGTCTGGGAGGGACTGGGCCTCACTCTCCCTCGGGTCTGGGAGGGACTGGCCTCACTCTCTCTCGGGTCTGGGAGGGACTGGGCCTCACTCTCCCTCCGGCCTGGGAGGGACTGGGCTCACTCTCCCTCGGGTCTGGGAGGGACTGGCCTCACTCTCCCTCGGGTCTGGGAGGGACTGGGCCTCACTCTCCCTCGGGTCTGGGAGGGACTGGCCTCACTCTCTCTCGGGTCTGGGAGGGACTGGGCCTCACTCTCCCTCGGGTCTGGGAGGGACTGGCCTCACTCTCCCTCGGGTCTGGGAGGGACTGGGCTCACTCTCCCTCGGGTCTGGGAGGGACTGGGCCTCACTCTCCCTCGGGTCTGGGAGGGACTGGGCCTCACTCTCCCTCGGGTCTGGGAGGGACTGGGCTCACTCTCCCTCAGGCCTGGGAGACAGAGGGACTGGGCTCACTCTTCCTTGAGCCTGGGAGACGGAATAGGAGGCTGAATGGCCTCCTGTTCCTGTGTGACAGGCTGGAGGAGGAGGGGCTGAATGGCCTCCTGTTCCTGTGTAACAGGCTGGAGGAGGAGGGGCTGAATGGCCTCCTGTTCCTGTGTAACAGGCTGGAGGAAGAGGGGCTGAATGGCCTCCTGTTCCTGTGTAACATGCTGGAGGAGGAGGGGCTGAATGGCCTCCTGTTGCTTTGTAACAGGCTGGAGGAGGAGGGGCTGAATGGCCTCGTGTTGCTGTCTGACAGTAGGTAGTGTCTGGTTGAGAATGGAATCACAGTGGGAGAGAGTGAGTGGACCATTTGCTGCTATCTCAGGCTCCGTGCTGATGAACCCCTTTCCCCAATGGGCACCTCCTTCCCCTCAGGGAGGACACGACAGGAAAATGGAGACGGCGTTGTGCAGCGTTTCATTATTCACAGCCTCAGGGCTCTCGGGGGGATTCGCAATCAGACAGACCCCACCCAGCCCCTCATCAGCTCCTCAAAACATCCACCCAGTAATACAGAGGGAACTGGGTAAACCCCGTGCTGTCCCTGTCCCTGGGGGTGTTTGATGGGGGACAGTGTAGAGGGAGCTTTACTCTATATCTAACCCCGTGCTGTCCCTGTCCCTGGGGGAGTTTGATGGGGGGACAGTGTAGAGGGAGCTTTACTCTGTATCTAACCCTGTGCTGTCCCTGTCCCTGGGAGTGTTTGATGTGGGGACAGTGTAGAGGGAGCTTTACTCTGTATCTAACCCCGTGCTGTCCCTGTCCCTGGGAGCGTTGGATCCATTTCACTGAAAAAATGACCAGAAACCCAACCTCAACCCAGTGGCTCCAAGAGCAGGTCAGAGGCTGGGAATCCTGCAGCGAGTAACTCCCCTCCTGACTCCCCCCAAAGCCTGTCCCACCATCGACAAGGCCCAAGGCAGGAGGGTGAGGGAATACTCCCCACTTGCCCCTGGTTGGGGGCAGCTCCAACAACACTCGAGAAGCTCCACACCATCCAGGGACAAAGCAGCAACCGGCCCCACACCCACAAACATCCCCTCCCTCCCCCCACCCCCCCTCAGTAACAGCAGTGTGTACCGTCCCCTCCCTCCCCCCACCCCCCTCAGTAACAGCAGTGTGTACCATCCCCTCCCTCACCCCACCCCCTCAGTAACAGCAGTGTGTACCATCCCCTCCCTCCCCCCCCACCCCCACCCTCAGTAACAGCAGTGTGTACCATCCCCTCCCTCCCCCCACCACCCCCTCAGTAACAGCAGTGTGTACCATCCCCTCCCTCCCCCAACCCACCTCAGTAACAGCAGTGTGTACCATCCCCTCCCCCCACCCCCCCAACCCCCCTCAGTAACAGCAGTGTGTACCCCCACCCCCCCTCAGTAACAGCAGTGTTGTACCAGCTACAAGACCCACTGCAGAAACTCACCAAAGACCCTCAGGCAGCACCTTCCAAACCCACGGCCCCTTCCATCTGGAAGGACAAGGGGCAGCAGGTACATGGGAACACCACCCCCCTGCAAGTTCCCCTCCGAGCCCCTCCCCATCCCGACTTGGAAATCTATCGGCCGTTCCTTCCTGGGTCAGAATCCTGGGATTCCCTCCCTCAGGGACATTGTGGGTCTCCCCTACAGCACATGGACTGCAGCGGGTCAGGGAGGCAGCTCACCCCCACCTTCCCAAGGGGGGGGCAACTAGGGACGGGGTGGGAAATACTGGGCCTTACTCTCAATACTCACATGGCATGAAGATTTCAGTTTGGAACCAATGCGGAGATTAACTGGGAGTCCTTTCCTGCGGATAATTGGGTGACTGGGAATCATTAAAGGAAAGCATTGAGATAATCAAAAACCTGTAATCAGGAGCCAGTGAGAAACCAGATTAGTAACCTCCTGAAAACCCATGACAAGGTTAATGAGCATCTCCCAGCGGTTCAGGTGAGGAGATGTTGCTGGGGAAACCGAGTTACTGCAGCCCAGTCGCTGAGGAGGGTTGCTGTCATGTGTTTGTTTGAGAGCAGACACACACAGACACATCATCATCGGGACCAGGGACTGAACAAAGAGCTTATCCCACAACCAGCCTCTACCCTGACCCCTCACAAATCTCCAACACAAAATTCCTGACCATCTCCCATCTTCCGGACCATGGGATCTGGGTCCTCAGCAGCTCAACTGAAAGTCATTCACCTCGACGTTAACGGGAAGATACAGAAGGTGAGTCGGTCCTATGTTCCATCTCCCTGTGTGTGTCTGTCTCTTTATTGTGTGTGTGTGTGTGTGTGTGTGTGTGAGTGTGTGTATATATATGTGTGCGTGTGTGTGTGTATACATGTGTGTTTGGGTGTGTGTGATTGTGTGAGAGTGTGTTTGCGTGAGAGTGTGTGTGTATATGTTTGTGTGTGTGTGTGTGTGTGTGTGTGTGTATGTGTGTGTTTTTGTGTATGTGTTTGTGTGTGTGTGTGTGTGAGTGTGTGTATATATATGTGTGCGTGTGTGTGTGTGTGTGTGTGTGTGTATGTGTGTTTTTCTGTATGTGTTTGTGAGAGAGTGTGTGTTTGTGTGTGGAGAAAGGTGAGGACTGCAGATGCTGGAGATCAGAGCTGAAAATGTGTTGCTGGAAAAGCGCAGCAGGTCAGGCAGCATCCAAGGGACAGGAGAATCGACCGTTTCAGGCATAAGCTGAAGAAGGGCTTATGTCTGAAACGTCAGTCCCCAGTTCCTTGGATGATGCCTGACCTGCTGTGCTTTTCCAGCAACACATTTTCAGCTGTGTGTGTATATATGTGTGTGTGAAAGTGTGTGTGTATATTCTCTCCCACTGTCTCTCCCAGTGCACCGATCACATCCTGTCTCTGCTTTTCTGTCATCCTATGTGTGTGTCTTTCTTTCTCTCTCTCCCCCTCTCTGTCTCACTCTCTCCCTCTCTCTTTCTCCTTCTCCCTCTCTCCCTTCTCTCTCTCTTCTCTCTCACCCTGTTTCTCACTCTCTCCCCTCCTTTCGCCTTCTCTCTCTCCCTTCCTCTCTCCCTCTTCCTCTCTCCATCTCTCTCTCTCTCCTCCCCCTTTCTATCTCTCTCTCCCTCTCCCCCTCTCTTCTTCTTTCTCTCCCAGTTCCTCCCCCTCCCTCTCTCACTCCCATTCTTTCTCTCACTTGCTTCCTCCCCCTCCCCCCCCCCCCCCCCCCTCTCCCTCTCTCTGTGCTCCCTCTCACACACAGGCGGTCTGAAGGTCATAGACTGATCAAACACATAGAGGGAGCCCACACTGACCCCTCCCAATGTTTCTGTGGCTGACTTCACGTCCCAGTTATTTCTGAGCATGACAGTGTAGAGGGAGCTTTACTCTGTATCTAACCTCTGTGCTGTCCCTGTCCTGGGAGTGTTTGATGGGGGGGACAGTGTAGAGGGAGCTTTACTCTGTATCTAACCCCGTGCTGTCCCTGTCCCTGGGAGTGTTTGATGGGGGACAGTGTAGAGGGAGCTTCACTCTGTATCTAACCCCTGTGCTGTCCCTGGGAGTGTTTGATGGGGACAGTGTAGAGGGAGCCTTACTCTGTATCTAACCCTATGCTGTCCCTGTCCCTGGGAGTGTTTGATGGGGGGACAGTGTAGAGGGAGCTTTACTCTGTATCTAACCCCGTGCTGTCCCTGTCCCTGGGAGTGTTGGATGGGGGGACAGTGTAGAGGGAGCTTTACTCTGTATCTAACCCCGTGCTGTCCCTGTCCCTGGGAGTGTTTGATGGGGGGACAGTTAGAGGGAGCTTTACTCTGTATCTAACCCTGTACTGTCCCTGTCCCTGGGAGTGTTTGATGGGGGGGACAGTGTAGAGGGAGCTTTACTCTGTATCTAACGCCGTGCTGTCCCTGTCCCTGGGAGTGTTTGATGGGGGGGACAGTGTAGAGGGAGCTTTACTCTGTATCTAACCCCGTGCTGTCCCTGTCCCTGGGAGTGTTTGATGGGGGACAGTAGAGGGAGCTTTACTCTGTATCTAACGCCGTGCTGTCCCTGTCCCTGGGAGTGTTTGATGGGGGGACAGTGATAATTGGTGTAATGTGGAGCTTGTGTCACGTTAAGAAATGAGATGTCTCAGGACTCTATCTCCCCCATCGCCAAAAAGCTGCCACATCCGGCCTACACTGAAATAACGATAATGAGCTGCAGAAGTTTCCATTCATTCAATTCATTCAGAAACTCACTCGGGGGAGGGACAGAGAGGGGAGGAACCATTTCAAATACTGGGAGATTTGATCATCAGGGACTTAAATATCCTCACCAACGATGCTCCAACCTACAGGGGGTTTGGTATTCACTCTCGGGTGAAGCATTTACGGCCCGCGTCCCTAGTTGCCCCCCCCTTGGGAAGGTGGGGGGTGAGCTGCCTCCTTGACCCGCTGCAGTCCATGTGCTGTAGGGTAGACCCACAATGTCCCTGAGGGAGGGAATCCCAGGATTCTGACCCAGGAAGGAACGGCCGCTAGATTTCCAAGTTGGGATGGGGAGGGGCTCGGAGGGGAACTTGCAGGGGGGTGGGGTCCCCATGTACCTGCTGCCCCTTGTCCTTCCAGATGGAAGGGGCCGTGGGTTTGGAAGGTGCTGCCTGAGGGTCTTTGGTGAGTTTCTGCAGTGGGTCTTGTAGCTGGTACAACACTGCTGTTACTGAGGGGGGGTGGGGGGAGGGAGGGGATGGTACACACTGCTGTTACTGGGGGGGGAGGGGATGGTACACACTGCTGTTACTGAGGGGGGTGGGGGGAGGGAGGGGATGGTACACACTGCTGTTACTGAGGGGGGGTGTGGGGAGGGGGGGAATGGTACACACTGCTGTTCCTGAGGGGGTGTGGGGGAGGGGATGGTACACACTGCTGTTACTGAGGGGGGTGGGGGGAGGGGATGGTACACACTGCTGTTACTGAGGGGGTGTGGGGGGAGGGGATGGTACACACTGCTGTTACTGAGGGGGGTGGGGGGAGGGGATGGTACACACTGCTGTTACTGAGGGGGGTGGGGGGAGGGAGGGGATGGTACACACTGCTGTTACTGAGGGGGGGATGGGGGGAGGGAGGGAATGGTACACACTGCTGTTACTGAGGGGATGTGGGGGGAAGGGATGGTACACACTGCTGTTACTGGGTGGGGGTGGGGGAGGGAGGGGATGGTACACACTGCTGTTACTGGGGGGGGAGGGGATGGTACACACTGCTGTTACTGAGGGGGGTGGGGGGGAGGGAGGGGATGGTACACACTGCTGTTACTGAGGGGGGGTGTGGGGAGGGGGGGAATGGTACACACTGCTGTTCCTGAGGGGGTGTGGGGGGAGGGGATGGTACACACTGCTGTTACTGAGGGGGGTGGGGGGAGGGGATGGTACACACTGCTGTTACTGAGGGGGTGTGGGGGGAGGGGATGGTACACACTGCTGTTACTGAGGGGGGTGGGGGGAGGGGATGGTACACACTGCTGTTACTGAGGGGGGTGGGGGGAGGGAGGGGATGGTACACACTGCTGTTACTGAGCGTCAGTGGGGGGATTGAGGGGATGGTACACACTGCTGTTACTGAGAGGGGGGTGGGGGGGAGGGAGGGGATGGTACACACTGCTGTTACTGAGGGGGGTGGGAGGAGGGAGGGGATGGTACACACTGCTGTTACTGAGGGGGGGATGGGGGGAGGGAGGGAATGGTACACACTGCTGTTACTGAGGGGATGTGGGGGGAAGGGATGGTACACACTGCTGTTACTGGGTGGGGGTTGGGGGGAGGGGCTGGTACACACTGCTGTTACTGGGTGGGGGGGGAGGGAGGGAGGGGATGGTACACACTGCTGTTACTGAGGGGGGCTGGGGGGAGGGGATGGTACACACTGCTGTTACTGGGTGGGAGGGGAGGGAGGGAGGGGATGGTACACGCTGCTGTTACTGAGGGGGGTGGGGGGAGGGAGGGGATGTTTGTGGGTGTGGGTCCGGGAGCTGCTTTGTCCCTGGATGGTGTGGAGCTTCTCGAGTGTTGTTGGAGCTGCCCCCACCCAGGGGCAAGTGGGGAGTATTCCCTCCCCCCTCCTGCCTTGGGCCTAGTCGATGGGGGAACATGCTTTGGGGGGAGTCAGGAGGGGAGTTACTCGCTGCAGGATTCCCAGCCTCTGACCTGCTTTTGGAGCCACTGGGTTGAGGTGGTGGGTTCTGGTGGGTTTGTGGTCAGTGGTAACCCCCAGGATGTTGATGGTGGGGGATTCAGTGATGGTAATGCCATTGAACATCAAGGGGTAATGATTAGATTCTGTCTCAATGGTAACCCCCAGGATGTTGACAGTCGGGGATACAGTGATGGTAATACCATTGTACATTAAGGGGGTGGTGGTTTGACTGTCCCTTATTGGAGATGGTCAGAGCCTGGTATTTGTGAATGTTACTTGCCATGTCTCAGCTCGAGATGCAGGAAGTTATGAGGCAGAGCAATGGTCTGGCTGTCTTCACAGTAAGGGGTTGGATTTCGGATATCGAGATGTTACTCTCCAATACGTTTTGAGCTTTGTTGAGACCGTCTGTCCTATTACCTCAGGATGAGGTCAGGGGTGGGTTTTCCCCCCCGTGTGGTCGGTTCCCTCCCGACCTGCCGCAAACCCAGTCTCGCAGTAACGTCCTGCAGGCCCTGACCAGCTCCATCAGTAACGCTGCGTCTGAGCCCCTCTCGATGGTGGGACATTGACATCACCCACACCCTGAGGACATTCTGTACCCTGGCCACCCTCAGTGACTCCTCCAACTGTTGGTCAACATGGAGTAGGATAGGTGGATCAGCCGAGGGAGGGTCTGACCTGGTGATCAGCAGGAGGTTTCCTTCCCCGTGTTTTACCTGAAGTCACGGCGCTACATGGGGCCTGGAGTCAATGCTGAGGACTCCCAGGGGCACTCCCTCCTGCCTGTGTCCCACTGCACAGCCCCCCTCTAACAGGAGATATCCAGGGATGGTGATGGTGTGGTCTGGGACTGGGTCTGTCAGTGTGAATATGACAGTGTCAGGCTGTTGCTTCACAGGTCTGTGAGACAGCTCTCACGATGTTGGCATTAGCGCCCAGATCCTAGTGAGGGGGACCCTCAGACAGGGCTGCGTCTAACGGTGTCTTTTCCAAGTGCCTCAGTTGACGTGGGGCACCCCATCTGGTTTCATTTCTTTTTGACCTCTTCTGTCGTAACTGGTACAAATCTCGCCCGAGGACAGTTGAGACTCCAGACTGTTGGGTCTGGAGTCACGTGTAGGCCAGCCTGTGTAAGGGTGGCAGATTTCCCTGCCTGTGGGAAGGATTCTGTCCACATAAGAAACAGCAGAGATTCACGTACGCAGCCCAGTCCCACAAACCAACCAGATCCATCCATGGCCTCCAACGATATTTCTCACTGACTCAGAGACCTCTCCCACCTCGGTAATAATCTCTCCCAACCTCTTCCGGCAGGCGGGAGACATCGAAGATTAGACACGTGTCCCAATGGATTCAACAGCAGCTTCTTCCCTGTCGCTGTTAGTCTCTGAACCGACTTTCAAGTTGAGAGTGTGGTGCTGGAAAAGCACAGCAGGTCAGGCAGCATCCGAGGAGCAGGAAAATCAACATTCCGGGCATAAGCCCCTCATCAGGAATGAGGCTGGGACCCTCCGGGGTGGAGGGATAAATGGGAAGGGGGTGGGGGTGGGGAGGAGGGAGCTGAGAGAGAGGAATAGATGAATGGGGGTTGGGGGTAAAGGTGATAGGTCAGAGGGGAGGGTGGAGTGGATAGGTGCGAAGGGAGATAGGCAGGTAGGACAGGTCATGGGGAGCTGGAAGGTTGGAACTGAGGTGAGGTGGGGGAAGGGGAAATGAGGAAACTGTTGAAGTCCACCTTGATGCCCTGGGGTTGGAGTGTTCCGAGGCGGAAGATGAGGCGTTCTTCCTCCAGGCGTCTGGTGGTGAGGGAGCGGCGGTGAGGGAGGCCCAGGACCTCCATGTCCTCGGCAGAGTGGGCTGATCTCCCACTTGGTGTGCACCTTCCCTGCAGGCGTATTCCTCGCCCTGACCTCTCGCCCCGTGGTCTTTGTATGGTCTGATCTGTCTGCACTGCCCGGGACACAAAACTCTTCACGTTACGTAGGGAACACGTGATGACCATAAATCAAATCAACTTGTGGTGGGGAAAACTCACCAGCCTTGGAGTCAGATCGGGGTTCAGCGACAGTGTTTATTACAGAAGGAAATACCGGAGCTCCGAGGAGAGAGACACCAACAGTGAGGGGGGGTCAGCTGCAAGTCTTCTCTCAGTCAGGAATACATGGCAACATACTTTCACACAGTATGTGGGATAATAGGTCAGGAATGTGGTTTCGGTCTCTGTAACATAGTTTATCGGAAACGTTGCAGAATCTCCGATAGTTTCGGTTCAGTCATTGTCAGTTCCAGCGCAGCCTTTGTTAATTTCAGCGCGGTCACTGTCAGTTTCCATGTCAGACACTGGCGGTTTCAATGTCTGTGCGGACACCCATTGCTGTAGTAATGGCCGCTGATCGCTTTTGCTGAGAAAGATGGTTACTGCAGCCCTGGCTGTGAGCACTTCGTATTGAGTCCGTATCAAAGTGTTAGCGTTTCTATCAGAGGTGTTGGCTGGACCCAGATACTTCGGTGGGCAGTATACGTTACTCATGTATATTCTCTCCCCCACCCACCTTAAACTAATCAGATGTGAGTGCATTGTGCTGGCATTCTGGGGGGGCCCAGGCGGTGTCTGTGTTTGATCTGCTGTCTCTCTCTCTCTCTCTCTCTCTCTCTCTCTCCACATTGTGGTCCGGTGGCCATCTTGTGTGTCAAGTGGCCAACTGGTGGCTCGGCGGCCATTTTGTGTGTCAAGTAGCCAACTGGTGGCTCGGCGGCCATTTTGTGTGTCCGTTTTACTTGGTGTCCCGTACCATCTCCCACTTCAAAATCAAATTAAATCCCCACGAGTGAAACAGGTCAGTGTTGATTTTAAAAAAAAACTCCAAAGTTATATGACAGCTGCTCATTTGAGTTTTAATTCAAGGTTTTCATGAAGAATTCTGATTCGACCAGACCTTGTGAAACCAGCGCCCAGCAGCAGTATGTGGGGACACTGGCGAGGTCACTGTGTCATTAGCCAAGCTGAGAGTGGTGCTGGAAAAGCACAGCAGGTCAGGCAGCATCCGAGGAGCAGGAACACCGATGTTTCGGGCAAAAGCCCTTCATCAGGAATTCCTCCAGTCTCGATTCTGATCTCCAGCATCTGCAGGGCCCACTCTCGCCTCCTGCGTCATGACCTTACCCTGAACGTGACATCTTGTTGGAGCAGCTGTTGACGTCTCTCCATTGGAAGACCACCCTCACTCACTAACCCCCCCCCACCCATCCCCATTCGTGCCCCACCCTTCCCACTGGCCAGCCCAACGTCACAGGAGCACTTCCACTGGGCCAAAGGGCTGGTGAACCATGGGGTGCATCGCCTCTCAGGCTTGAGGCCTATCCTCAGGGTAACTGCTCAAGAATTCAGCACCCGAGGGAATGGACAGCTCCCCGGGCGGTCAGGCCCTGAGAGCTGAAGCTGGACATTGTGTCACAGTATAGTCACAGAGACGTACAGCAGGGAAACAGACCCTTCGGCCCAACCCGTCCATGCTGACCCAGATATCCTAACCTAATCCAGTTCCATTAGCCAGCACTTGGCCTATATCCCTCCAAACCCTCCCTATCCATGTCCCCATCCAGATGCCTTTTAAATGTTGTCATTGTACCAGCCCCCACCACTTCCTCTGGCAGCTCATCCCATACACGTACCACCCTCTGGGGGAAAAAGTTACCCCTTAGGTCCCTTTTATATCTTTCACCCTAAACCTATGCCCCTCTAGTTCTGGACTCCCCCACCCCAGGGAAAAGACCTTGTCTATTTACCCTCTCCATGCCCCTCATGATTTTATAAGCCTCTATAAGGTCACCCCTCAGCCTCCTCCAGGGAAAACAGCCCCAGCCTGTTCAGCCTCTCCCTGTAGCTCAGACCCTCCAACCCTGGCAACATCCTTGTAAATCTTTTCTGAACCCTTTCAGGTTTAGTTTACTCTGAACGTTAGATTTAATCCTTTCTCGAACCCACAAGAAGCGTATTGCTTTGAACCAGGCGGAATGGGTGGGATCCCGTTGCTAATGTAAGAAACTCGGGTCACTGCGGGGGGACGTAAACTCTGCTTTCACTGCACTGATGCTGCCAGACCTGCTGAGTTTCTCCAGCCACTTCTGTTTGTGTAACAAACGAGGGAATACCACGGGCACGGACATTTCTTAGAGTTCAGACTGAATCTGCCGAGTGACATTCCTACAGTGTGGAAGGAAGCCATTCGGCACATCGAATCCATACCGGCCCTCCGAAGAGCTTCCCACTCAAGCTCACTCTTCTACCCCATCCCTGTAACTCTGCATTTCTCATGGCCAACCCACCCTAACCTGCACATCCCTGGGCACTATGGGACAATTTCCCATGGCCAACCCACCCTAACCTGCACATCCCTGGGCACTCTGGGACAATTTCCCATGGCCAATCCACCCTAACCTGCACATCCCTGGGCACTCTGGGACAATTTCCCATGGCCAATCCACCCTAACCTGCACATCCCTGGGCACTATGGGACAATTTCCCATGGCCAATCCACCCTAACCTGCACATCCCTGGGCCCTATGGGACAATTTCCCATGGCCAATCCACCCTAACCTGCACATCCCTGGGCACTACGGGACAATTTCCCATGGCCAATCCGCCCTAACCCGCACACCTTTGGACTGTGGGAGGAAACCGGAGCACCCGGAGGAAACCCACACAGACACGGGGAGAATGTGCAAACTCCACACAGACAGTCACCCGAGGGTGGGATCGAACAGGGGTCTCTCGTCCTTTAGGGCTGCAGTGCTAACCTCTGAGCCACCGTGCCGTCCCATTGGCTTGGTTGGCACTCCTGTTAGACAGAGGTGGGGGGTGTAGCTGCTGGAGATTAGAGACAAGATTGGAAAGTACAGTGGGTCAGGCAGCATCCGAGGAGCACTGGAATCGACATTTCCGGCTAAAGCCCTTTATCAGGAATTCTGTTGACCAATTTGGATGTGGATGTGAGAGAACTCCACTCAACGGCAGCTTTGGGGTGGATTGATCTGACGGAGACCAGTTCTCAGCCTCGGTCAGGAGGGAGAACCTGAGACCGAGTGAAGTGAACCTCCGAGGATAAACCATCGAGCTGTGTGTCTCTCTATTGGGCGGCACGGTGGCACAGTGGTTAGCACTGCTGCCTCACAGCACCAGAGACCCGGGTTCAGTTCCCGCCTTAGGCAACTGACTGTGTGGAGTTTGCACGTTCTCCCCGTGTCTGTGTGGGTTTCCTCCGGTGCTCCGGTTTCCTCCCACAGTCCAAAGATGTGTGGGTCAGGTGAATTGGCCATGCTAAATTGCCCATAGTGTTAGGTAAGGGGTAAATGTAGGGGAATGGGTCTGGGTGGGTGCGCTTTGGAGGGTCGGTATGGACTTGTTGGGCCGAAGGGCCTGTTTCCACACTGTAAGTAATCTAATCTAATCTATCTCTCCATCTGTCCCTCCCGGAGGTCAACGATAACAGCAAATCCAGCTCCTCCTCAATCCTCTCATCCACCTTTCCCTGCAATCCCCATTCTCCCGGTCGGGGGTGTAGGAAACGTCCAGGGTTTCCAATGGTTCAATATTCAGCTCAAAGAGTGAACTCTGGAGCAGACAACTCTGATAGTGTCAGTAAGGAATGGAAAATAGTTTGAGCGAAGCTGGAAGAGATCAATGAGATACCACTCCTCAAACCCTGTCCTCCAAGTTGGCGCTATTGAACGGTGTAACCCCTGTTTCAGGTTTCCCACAAAGTCCATGTCTCAATGTGTGTCTGTAAACACCTCCCTCTCTGATGTTGATATGAAGAGGAGGGTTAATCAGTGACTTCAGGAACGTTTACAAATGCAAGCATCACACCCTTGTACGACATATTCCAGAACATTCCAGGAGGAGGTCCCTTTTGATGGGATCTCAGTGCACCTGAGACAGTTCAACAAATCTCTCTGTTCTGTCAACAAAATTGGACACTTCCTCCCTCAGAAAACAGCTAATCCTTGAATTGCCTCTTTAAAATGCCAATCAAAATGCAGAGTCAGCGCCTGGAGCGGGTATAAAACCGATTGTAGAATTTGAGGCTGAGCTGAGCATTCATAATGACCACAGCCGTACAATCCATCAAAGCAGGTTGGCCACAAAGAGATCTTCTCACACTGCAGCACGAGATGTACGTTTGTTCAGGGCTACACCAGATGGTCTGTCAATCGGTCTGACAGAGGAAGTTCCTTCATTTGGACTGACAGCCTCAATGAGCTACACAACTTCACGTTTGTTTGGTTTGATTGTAGGTGATCTTCAGTTGCCTTTCGAGCCCCTCCGATATCCGGGAAATCGTCTCTGTCGCAGCCGGAGCCTACAGGTCAGTCTCTGCAAATTCACCACGTCCTCATAGTCCCCAAGCCCCCACATCGATGGTGTTCCTGTGAAATACCTCAGGGAACCTCACCGCCCTATCTCTGTCACCCCCATCACCCTACACCCCCTTCCAACTCTGTAACCCCCTCCAGCCTCTACACCCCCGTCAATCCCTACACCCCCTCCCTATCTCTGTCACCCCCTCCAACCACTATACCCCCACCAACCCCTACACCCCCTCCCTATCTCTGTCACCCCCTCCAACCCCTAAACCCCCTCCCTATCTCTGTCACCCCCACCAACCCTGACACCACCTCCCTATCTCTGTTACCCCCTCCAGCCCCTACACCCCCTCCCTATCTCTGTCACCCCCACCAAATCCTAAACCCTCTCCCTATCTCTGTTACCCCCTCCAGCCCCTACACCCCCTCCCTATCTCTGTGACCCACCCCAGCCCCTAAACCCCTCCCTACCCCTTTAACTCCGTCCAGTCCCTACACCCCCTCTCTATCTCTGTCACCCCCTCGAGCCTCACATCCCCTCCCTATCTCTGTAACCCCCTCCAGCCCATACACCCCCTCCCTATCTCTGTAACCCCCTCCAGCCCATACACCCCCTCCCTATCTCTATAACCACCTCCAGCCCCTACACCCCCTCCCTATCCCTGTATGAGTCAATGCTGCAGTTTCCAACTGTCAATGCTGAGGGAGTGGGCACTGTCGGAGGGTCAGTGCTGAGGGAGTGGGCACTGTTGGAGGGTCAGCGCTGAGGGAGTGGGCACTGTCGGAGTGTCAGTGCTGAGGGAGTGGGCACTGTCGGAGTGTCAGTGCTGAGGGAGTGGGCACTGTCGGAGTGTCAGTGCTGAGGGAGTGGGCACTGTCGGAGTGTCAGTGCTGAGGGAGTGGGCACTGTCGGAGTGTCAGTGCTGAGGGAGTGGGCACTGTCGGAGGGTCAGTGCTGAGGGAGTGGGCATTATTGAAGGGTCAGTGCTGAGGGAGTAGACACTGTCAGAGGGTCAGCGCTGAGAGAGTGCCGCACTGTCAGAGTGTCAGTGCTGAGGGAGTGGGCACTGTCGGAGGGTCAGCGCTGAGGGAGTGGGCACTGTCGGAGGGTCAGCACTGAGGGAGTGCTGCACTGTCAGAGTGTCAGTGCTGAGGGAGTGGGCACAGTCGGAGGGTCAGTGCTGAGGGAGTGGGCACAGTCGGAGGGTCAGTGCTGAGGGAATGGGCACTGTCGGATGGTCAGTGCTGAGGGAGTGGGCACTGTCGGAGGGTCAGCACTGAGGGAGTGGGCACTGTCGGAGGGTCAGCGCTGAGGGAGTGGGCACTGTCAGAGTGTCAGTGCTGAGGGAGTGGGCACAGTCGTAGGGTCAGTGCTGAGGGAATGGGCACTGTCGGATGGTCAGTGCTGAGGGAGTGGGCACTGTCGGAGGGTCAGTGCTGAGGGAGTGCCGCACTGTCGGAGGGTCAGCGCTGAGGGGGTGGGCACTGTCAGAGTGTCAGTGCTGAGGGAGTGGGCACAGTCGGAGGGTCAGTGCTGAGGGAATGGGCACTGTCGGATGGTCAGTGCTGAGGGAGTGGGCACTGTCGGATGGTCAGTGCTGAGGGAGTGGGCACTGTCAGAGGTTCCGCGCTTAGGGAGTGGGCACTGTCGGAGGGCCAGTGCTGAGGGAGCGGGCACTGTCAGAGGGTCAGCGCTGAGGGAGTGGGCACTGTCGGAGGGTCAGCGCTGAGGGAGTGGGCACTGTCAGAGTGTCAGTGCTGAGGGAGTGGGCACAGTCGTAGGGTCAGTGCTGAGGGAATGGGCACTGTCGGATGGTCAGTGCTGAGGGAGTGGGCACTGTCGGAGGTCAGTGCTGAGGGAGTGCCGCACTGTCGGAGGGTCAGCGCTGAGGGAGTGGGCACTGTCAGAGTGTCAGTGCTGAGGGAGTGGGCACAGTCGGAGGGTCAGTGCTGAGGGAATGGGCACTGTCGGATGGTCAGTGCTGAGGGAGTGGGCACTGTCGGATGGTCAGTGCTGAGGGAGTGGGCACTGTCAGAGGTTCCGCGCTTAGGGAGTGGGCACTGTCGGAGGGCCAGTGCTGAGGGAGCGGGCACTGTCAGAGGGCCAGTGCTGAGGGAGCGGGCACTGTCAGAGGGTCAGCGCTGAGGGAGTGGGCACTGTCGGAGGGTGAGTGCTGAGGGAGTGCTGCACTGTCGGAGGGTCAGTGCTGAGGGAGTGCTGCACTGTCGGAGGGTCAGTGCTGAGGGAGTGCTGCACTGTCGGAGGGTCAGTGCTGAGTGAGTGTGCACTGTCGGAGGGGCAGTGCTGAGGGAGGGGGCACTGTCGGAGGGTCAGTGCTGAGGGAGTGGACACTGTCGGAGGGGCAGTGCTGAGGGAGGGGGCACTGTCGGAGGGTCAGTGCTGAGGGAGTGCTGAAAGGTGCTAACTAAATGCATGTGTACTGTGGTTGTTTTGTGCAGAGGGGAGCCAGTGGTTTTGTTTGATCCAGTTGGAAATCCGATCGGGATAGACCCTGGGATACCAGAGAACAGCGAGAGGTGAGACAGAGGACGTGAGGCTGCATGTGCCTGGACAGTCAGTGTCTGTGACACAGACAGCGAGGGGGGAGGGAAAGGCCGTACCGTATTATCTCTCAGTACACAGTGCGATCCCACAGAGATTGTGTTTCAACTTACAGGTGTGTGATTGTAGTAGTTAGATTGCAGGTGGCCATTCAGCCCCTCAGACCTGCTTCCCATTCAATAATCACATTACTGATCTGTTCCATATTCCACATTTCCCAATAATTTTTGATTCCCTGCCTTTTCCGATGATATACACCACTGTATTAAAAATATTCCACAGCCCCAAGCCCATTGCCTGTAGAGGCAGATTCCCAAAGTCACTGAGAGACAACGAAATCGCCTCATCTCTCTCCTGGGAGAGCTCCCAGGGATTTTAACACAGAGCGCACTCTTCCCAGATCCACCCAGAATCAGAAGCGTCCTCTCCCCTTCCGCCTCAAGGAAGGGCTCAGTGCCGTGTACACGTCAGTCAGGTCACCCCTCACACGGCCGAACCCGTCCCCTGAAAAGAAGCCCAGTCTGTCTCACCTTCCCTCGTGAGTCAGCTCACTCATTCCAGTTTTGTGAAATGCCTCTGACGCTGCCTCCAATGTCTTTACCTCCTCGAATACAAAGCCCCGAACTGCACACTGTAACTGAGATGGGACGAGAGAAGTTTCCAAGATCTGGTGGGCGTGGATGTGTTGGACCGAAGGGTTAGTTTCTGTGTTGTACGTCTCTATGATTCTGTCTTCTCCGGTTCATGTCTTGACCACTTTAACTCGATCACCCCTTAAACTTCTAAATTCGAGAGAAAACATATCTATAACCTCTCATTGTAACTTCCCCCCCCTGAAATGTAGGTGTCACTAACTGTACCTTTGGTGCACACACACACACACAGTCACGTTCCCTGAGCCAGAAACACTAGTCTCAGACCCAACCTTCTCACAGTCAAGTTGAATCTAAAATTCAATCATGTTCCGATGGGTATTTCCAAAAGGTGTGCTGACTCATTAATTCATCCGTGAGGCACTCACATCATACAAAGCTGGGTTGGACGGAGGAAGGCATCGCAAGTGCTGGAGAAACTCAGCAGATCAGGCAGGGTCAGCAGCAAGAGAGAGAGAAAGCAGAATTAACACTCAGTTCTCCGGAGCGTACCTGGATTGGAAAGGTCACTGATGAGGGGAGAGAGTGTCCACAGGGCTATGGGAGGGGGGTAAATGGGTGGGGAGGGTCAGTGAGGAGGGGAGAGTGCACACAGAGCTGTGGGAGGGGGGGTAAATGGGTGGGGAGGGTCAGTGAGGAGGGGAGAGTGCACACAGGGCTGTGGGAGGGGGGAAAATGGGTGGGGAGGGTCAGTGATGGGGGAGGGCACACAGGGCTGTGGGAGGGGGGTAAATGGGTGGGGAGGGTCAGTGATGGGGAGAGTGCACACAGGGCTGTGGGAGGGGGGAAAATGGGTGGGGAGGGTCAGTGAGGAGGGGAGAGTGCACACGGGGCTGTGGGAGGGGGGTAAATGGGTGGGGAGGGTCAGTGAGGGGGGGAGGGCACACGGGGCTGTGGGAGGGGGGTAAATGGGTGGGGAGGGTCAGTGATGGGGAGAGTGCACACAGGGCTGTGGGAGGGGGGAAAATGGGTGGGGAGGGTCAGTGAGGAGGGGAGAGTGCACACGGGGCTGTGGGAGGGGGGTAAATGGGTGGGGAGGGTCAGTGAGGGGGGAGAGTGTCCACAGGGCTGTGGGAGGGGGGTAAATGGGTGGGGAGGGTCAGTGAGGGGGGGAGGGCACACGGGGCTGTGGGAGGGGGGTAAATGGGTGGGGAGGGTCAGTGAGGAGGGGAGAGTGCACACAGGGCTGTGGGAGGGGGGTAAATGGGTGGGGAGGGTCAGTGATGGGGGGAGAGGGCACACAGGGCTGTGGGAGGGGGGTAAATGGGTGGGGAGGGTCAGTGATGGGGGGAGAGGGCACACAGGGCTGTGGGAGGGGGGTAAATGGGTGGGGAGGGTCAGTGATGGGAGAGGGCACACGGGGCTGTGGGAGGGGGGTAAATGGGTGGGGGGGTCAGTGAGGGGGGAGAGTGTCACGGGGCTGTGGGAGGGGGGTAAATGGTTGGGGAGGGTCAGTGAGGGGGGGAGGGCACACGGGGCTGTGGGAGGGGGGTAAATGGGTGGGGAGGGTCAGTGAGGGGGGAGAGTGTCACGGGGGTGTGGGAGGGGGGTAAATGGGTGGGGAGGGTCAGTGATGGGGGGAGAGGGCACACGGGGGTGTGGGAGGGGGGTAAATGGGTGGGGAGGGTCAGTGATGGGGGAGGGCACACGGGGCTGTGGGAGGGGGGTAAATGGGTGGGGGGGTCAGTGAGGGGGAGAGTGTCACGGGGGTGTGGGAGGGGGGGTAAATGGGTGGGGAGAGTCAGTGAGGAGGGGCTGTGGGAGGGGCTGGGAAACATTGTGAGGAGTAAACTCTGAAGGTGAACAAATTTATAATGGCCTAACAAATCGAATATCTTCCAACTGTTTTCAGTTCCCCGTACACCGTCATCGTTCAGAGTGACCCTGCAGCTGGTAAGAGACATTGCCTCCACACGGGAACATTTCAGGGCAGCAGCAGTGAGGGACAACACGTGGGAACCACAGGGAGTGCCGTCTTCCCATCCCAGAGTCAGCACCTAATCAGGGAACGGTCCGGAGGGTCAGGGCTGAGGGAGTGGGCACTGTCGGAGGGTCAGGGCTGAGGGAGTGGGCACTGTCGGAGGGTCAGTGCTGAGGGAGTGGGCACTGTCGGAGGGTCAGTGCTGAGGGAGTGCCACACTGTCGGAGGGTCAGTGCTGAGGGAGTAGGCACTGTCGGAGGGTCAGTGCTGAGGGAGTGGGCACTGTCGGAGGGTCAGTGCTGAGGGAGTGGGCACTGTCGGAGGGTCAGTGCTGAGGGAGTGCCACACTATCGGAGGGTCAGTGCTGAGGGAGTAGGCACTGTCGGAGGGTCAGTGCTGAGGGAGTGGGCACTGTCAGAGGGTCAGTGCTGAGGGAGTGGGTACTGTCAGAGGGTCAGTGCTGAGGGAGTGGGCACTGTCGGAGGGTCAGTGCTGAGGGAGTGGGCACTGTCGGAGGGTCAGTGCTGAGGGAGTGGGCACTGTCAGAGGGTCAGTGCTGAGGGAGTGGGCACTGTCGGAGGGTCAGTGCTGAGGGAGTGGGCACTGTCGGAGGGTCAGTGCTGAGGGAGTGTCGCACTGTCGGAGGGTCAGTGCTGAGGGAGTGTCGCACTGTCGGAGGGTCATGCTGAGGGAGTGGGCACTGTCGGAGGGTCAGTGCTGA